>NC_064809.1:125770862-125860563 GCF_023721935.1 Panthera uncia
CTTCTTCTTCTTCTTCTTCTTCTTCTTCTTCTTCTTCTTCTTCTTCTTCCTCTTCTCCTCCTCCTCCTCCTCCTCCTTTTCCTCTTCTTCTTCTTCTTCTTCTTCTTCTTCTTCTTCTTCTCCTCCTCCTCCTTCTTCTTCTTCTCCTCCTCCTCCTTCTTCTTCTTTTCCTCCTCCTCCTCCTCCTCCTCCTCCTTCTTCTTTTCCTCCTCCTCCTTCTCTTCCTCCCCCGCCCCCTCCTTCTCCTCCTCCTCCTCTTTGTTCTCCTTCCCCTCCCCTCCCCCTCCTTCTCCTTCCCTCTCCCTCCCTCTCCCTCTCCTCCTCCCCCACCCTCCTTTTTCTTCCTCTGCCACTGGACAGAACCCATTACATTCACTTCACAGCCAACTAATGGGCTGTGCCAGTACTGTAAAGCACCACCAGGACAGGGATCACAGCTCTTGTTCACAGACATATCTCTGAAACCTGCCACAATCCCTGACACTTTTACTTGGTGAAACTTTGTTGAATAGTGAATAAATAAATGTATCAAGAGTTACATTTTGTGAAATATCCTGATGAGTTCTCTCTTTTCACATCTGAACCTGTAAGACTCCCCCTCTTTGTTCTGATCCTGCTAAAGTCTACTGTCTTAAAGCTAAGTACGGTAGATTGTATTGTATTATGTTCGGCTCTCCCTTTTGTGCCATTAACCACTCGGTAGATTCTATCAGCTAAAATGCAAACCTACTCATTTAACTCATCAATTTAAATCCCTTCTGTCTATTTCTTTGTCTTTATAACTCACATTTATCTGACACATAACATGTGTGAAGGCAGACACTGTTTACAGGCTCACGTTTCCAGCCTTAACTTATTTTTTTCTTTAATCCTCTTAATTCCAGCTATACCATACAGTCATGATTCCCCTACATACACATGACACCCTTTTGTGTCCCTCATGCCTCTACTCAAGCTGTCTCCTGCACTGGGAATTCTGGAAAATCCCTTTGCCTATCCCACTTGATTAAAGAAGAAACTCCTGTACAAAGTGGGACCAGCCTCCTACCCAATGCCAGCAGTTGCACATAACTCTTTGCAGATAGCTGCACAATTTGAACCCAGACTTCTGGGTTCAATGCGACTTCTTACATTACTTTTTAGTTGTGTTCTGCTGTTTTCTTCCTGGCCTGTGAGCTCCTTGAAGACAGAAAAGAATGGAACATTATTAATCATCATCTTGTGTCTCTGGCACTGAGTACACAGTAAATGTTGAAGAAAAATAGGAGAATAGGAAGGAAGAAGAGAGGAGGGCTTGAATAAAGGTCCTCCACTTCCTTATCTCTGCCTTGTCTTGTGCCCATCGCTATTAAGTTCTATTCCCTTTATTGCTTATTCCAGCTTCTGAAAAATGAAATGATTATTAGATTTTTATAACAATTTATCAGTTGGTGTGTTTTCACAGAGTTAGACCTCCAGCAGATGTCTGCTTCATTGAAATTCCCACTGGTAAAAGATCTTAATTCTTTGCAGATTTTGAGATCTCTATAGAAAAAGCATCATCTGTTATTTTGAGACCGAAAATCTCTAACCCCTTAACCCTCTTTTCCCATTGAAATGATACTTTAATAACTTGAATTTTTATCATATGAAGTTTTTCAAGAACATTACATTCTTGTTCTAGCAGAACAGGCACACTACGTCCTTGCTTTCTTTCGGTTCTAAATACCTTTCCCACCTCATGCAGCTCTTCTTGCCCAACTCTTTCCCTCCTCCTCACCTCAGCACCTTTTCAACTCACTTTCTCCTGTTCATTCCTTGTGTCTTGGCTTGGTCAAATGAGCTCTTCCAGAATCCCACAAGACCTCATCTGTTCCTTCTCCCTTTTAACCTCACTGAAAATCTGCCTTTTGTCAATTCATTTATTCAACCACTATTTATTGAAGGTCTATATTGTGCTTAGTGTAATAAAAACAGTGAATGAGACACAGTTCCCACCATTTAGGAAGGTGAATACTAGTCCAGAAGGGGTGACCAACTTGTAAATACACAGGAATAGCCCATGGTGATATGGTCCAACTTTGGAATGGAGATGGGGGAAGGGATATTGCCCAGAAAAGTGACACCCAAGGTAAGACACTGAACAGAAAAGAAGAACCTGTGACATCACAGATCCTGCGAGCACTCTTTGTTCTCTTATAAAACATGGAAGTTGTGTTCTTGAGAAAACACAACTTTGGTTGGGAAATCATGTTACAATAACAATTGTTTCTTTTAGGAAAGAAAGAATTCAGAGTAGAGAATTTCAGAGTCAAAATAACAAAGCTGTTTTTCTTCCAAAAATCCAGAGCTAAAGGTGTTTTTAATAGCTCAATGTTGGTCTTGTTATTGCAAGCTAAAAATAATAAACTCATTTAAAAATGGTTCAAAACCAAACCCCAATGCAGTTTTGTCTGCCCTTCAAGTCAAAGGTAGTCTTACTTACCACCATTGACCATTATATGAACAGTTTTGCATGTAGCATATACCTAAGTAAACTAAGAGGCCAAAGATCATAAGAGTTTAAACAAAACAAAAACTACACACACACACACACACACACACACACACACACACACACACAAGGGAAGTTCAGCAATTATTTTTTACTGTGCATTTCTAATTCTCAGTTGTGTGATAACCAGTAGAGATCTACATAAGGCAAGCTGTGTATTTAATTAATGAATGAATTCATGGTTTTAAGAGCCAGTGTGCACCTTGCAGATGCCTATTGGGTGAGTTCAGGATGACAGAACTCTTTTTTCAGTTTGCATGTTTGAACTTCTCCACTCCACTGTTCATTCTCTGGATGGAACAAGCCCACCTTCTTAGAATTTTTTAAAAACAAGTTGCATCTTTCTATCTCATATTTGGGCATAAGTACCACCCAGAGTCCCGTAACTGCTGAAGACCAAGGCCCCACTCTGGCCCAGACCAGCTTGGACACCCCTCTCTTCCTTGCCATGGATTCACAGCTCCTCTGTCCCTGGGCTTCCCTCTCCCAGTTGACTCTCTTGTTTCTCTTCTTCTGGAATTTTCCTTTTATAACTTTTTATAACTATAAATCATTATGGAAACCAACAGAAATGGAGGGAGAAGCTCACAGAAGAATCCCTTATGGAAGAATATTACAAGGGTCAGAATTGACCAGGTCTCAGAACCATGGTACCCAGTTCCCAACCTCTCTGCCAAGAATATTTAGAATCCACACTGAGCTTCTGATCTCTTGGTCAGATCTCTGATCTCTTGGTAGTGTCTAAGGACATAATTAGCTCACTGTCTTTTCTCTTCTCTGCATGTGGTCCTGGATATGCCATCAAGGTGGGTCCACAGGTATGAACTAGTGTGTACTGAAGTGTTTACTCATCTTAATGAGCTCATTGGAGTTTCTGTGAGCAGACAGGGAGACACAGATGCATCTCACAGATTTACCCATTTGGCAGATATTTACTGAGCACATGCAATATACCAGGCCCTCTTGCTTCTCTTTGTTTGATTTCATTTCATGGTCATACAGGACATCAGTAGTGTTCCAAATGCTTACTCACCAGTTTAACTTCCCTTTTAGGTTAATGGAAAACTTGTGAGGAAAGAGCACATTCTCAACCATCCTAAAGTAGGGTCCATGACATATGTAATCAATGAGTTTGGGAGAACACACTTAGCCTGCCTGGCAGATATGCTCACTTGCATGGATTCTGGTCAGTTCTTAGCCAAAGGTAAACTTCTCCATTGTGGAAAGCTGCATTTTTCCAGTGTTCTTTATGACTGGGTGGGTGGAGTTCACTTTGGGAGGCCACATGTTTCAGTTAGCTCAGACCACCCCAACAAGATACAACAGTCTGGACAACCTTGGAGGCAGCAAGTCTGAGATCAGGGTACCAGCATGGCTGAGTTCTGGTGAGAGCTTTTTTCCTGGCTCAGTGGATGGCCACCTTCTCTGTGCCCTCACGTGGCGGGGGCAGGGTTCTCCTTACAAGGGCACTAATCTCATCATGGGGTTACCTAGTTACCTCCCAAGGGTATAATTTCCAAATACTACCACACTGGGGGGTGGGGCTTCCACATATGAATTTTGGGGGACAAACTTCAGTCCATAGCACCACATGACTAAAAGACCTCACACCTTATTCTCTGCCCAACTCTGATTAGTAACAAAGGGACTCCTGGATGTTCTTCCTTCTGGTTCAGCTGTTTGCTTTATTTTAGTTCCTAACTCTGGCAGGGAATAGGACTTTATTTACTGAGCTGTCTTAAATGCCCACTGACCTACCCAGAGATTTGTAAAATTGTGGAAAGAGATGGAGGGGGTTCTATAGAACTGCTACATGCCTCCAGATCATTGTTTCCAAAATGGGGTGCCATGGGTCACTGGCATTTTTATGAAACATTAAAACATGTCAATGAGGAAAAAAAAACACATTCTGTGGTCCAATAAGTTATGGAACACTTTTGTCTCTAGCCCCCTCTGAAAGTCACCATGCATGTGGCGTGAGCCGCCATTCCCTAGAGAAACTTGATTGAGGTGTAACCTGGGGATTCTCACTCTTCCTTCATCACAGAACCCTTTTTAGCTGAACAACAATTAACCTCATGCAGAACTGAAGCTCCCCCATTTGAGAATAGCTGTTCTAGATCATGCCCTTCATCCTCCACAATCTCCTGGCACACCTTTTTATCTGGGTCCTTCCAACACTCCTCTCAAATTTCAGTTGAAAGCCCCCTTGATCAGGGGAGAAGTTCACTTTTAACAAGACCCTTTCTTCCCAGTAGCCTATAGCAGTAGCAAGCTCATTATTCTGGTATCTCAACATACAGTCTAGAAGGCCGTGACCCATTTCTTTGAAATCTTCTACCAGGTTCACTCCACACGCCTTCCTTTCTCCTCTAAATGATCATCCTTTCATGGGGGAAAGAAGAAATGTCAATATCAGCGTCTTGAGGGCCTTCAGTCTTCTTCCCCAGACATCAAACTATTAAGACTGAGGCAAGTTTCAAGCTGCTTAGGGCTGGATCAATTTCACCCACACAGCCTGAAGGAAGTGGGTAGTGATTGCTGAGTCTGATACACCTGGGCAGATGTGCAGTTAGCTCAGGAAGCCAGCTTCCCGCCAGATCAGGTGGATGGGATCTGTGTGCAGACACCCCATGCAGCTCAGCAGACTTCCAGGCCACCCCTGGAGGCACAAGCCTCCTTGAACCTGCTTTCCAAGCATGAGCTGCAGCAGCTTTGTTAGAAGGCACAGCTTTCCCTGTGGCAGGCAAAGCCCCAGACCTGCCAGTCTTCTCACTTCAAAGCCTTTCCCGTCCCTTGCTCTTCTGAGCTGTGAGCTGCGTTCTTTCTGTGACCAGCCTCATGTCAATGGTTTTAATCCTTCCTCTGCCTCCCTGCATCCTTTTATTTTGTTTTGTTTTGTTTTGTTTTGTTTTGTTTTGTTTTGTTTTGACTGCTTTGTTGGATTATGTCTCCCACCCACTCAGGGACTGCTTCATCCTCGCTAATAAGAAGAAGAGCAGAGAGAAATCCCTAAGGCCTTTTCACCTTCTCCCCAGCAGGGCACCCAGTGTACTTTTATAGAACCCATAATTGACGAGAGCCTCCAGGCAGAAAGACAAACATTACTCATTCCCTGCAGGTCACTGGAGCTCTGTCCACACCTCCTGGGCAGCAAGATAAATGACGATCTTTTGTGGCACCTTCTAAAACTCCCACACCCTTAACTGCTAAGCAAAGTCTGATTATTCATCCTCTGCCACTGACACCTTAGCACAATGGACACACAGACACATGATTCTGAAACAACCTGACCAGCACCCACCTACCTTCTACTTACCAGCCCCCACTCATCTGATAATACAGCATTTCTTAAACTATTTGACACTTGGCACGCTGTGATAGCTTTTATGCATTGATGGAATGCCAACAATAGCTCATGCATTATAAAGTGCAATCATTTGTCCTCACTGGGGATTGTGTTCTGAGTTTTTGTTTGATTCAGACAGTTTGAGGGAATTGAGACTCCACGATAGGTTCCAAGTTTCCTTCTTTTTGCCATAGATCCCCAGGGAATAAGTTGGAATCATGCAAATATTTATTATGCAATACAATTTGAATGTCGTCACAAAAGTGTGTTGAAATTATAGGACACTGTCCATAACAAAGGCAATGCTAATGTGGTGTCAATGGTGTGGTAGGATACATTGTAAAGATAGTTTATCATATAATGATTAAGGCAATTATACAAACACATTCAGTTTCCTAAATGAAAAGTTAGTCATAGATAATCTGAACCCTAGAAAAAGTCAATTTTGTTATTGTCTTGCTAGGTTCCTGGGACCAAAGTGATACACAAGTGGTTGGTGGTGAGGCACTTTCCTAAAGGAAATTAACAATTGCCCTCTAGGCATCCTGGAGAAGTAGTTAATCTGGAGCCAGGAAATGGAGTGGATTTGGAATAGAGAAGAAAGAGACTCTTCTCTCTGGGGCTGGGAGCAATGGCAACATGTAGAGACCGCTGGGATGGTAATTGAGGTGGGAGATCCTGGGATATATGGAGACAGGGAAGCGTAAGTGGCACCACTGAGCATTTTGATTTTGTAGGAGTTCTCAACTGGTGGCAGCATCAGCACCAGGAGCACAGGGAAATGGCTAGTTTCTGAAATAGACAGCAGTTATAAAACCTCCTGTTTCAAGGGGAAGATTGGATTTCCTGCTCCAGAGTAGCCATCTGAGGAGCCAAGGTTGATACTGTGCACACGAGGAAGGCAGTGCCTTGTCACTGGGGCCAGGGAAGAGTCACCTGTCCCGTGGAACCAATGGAAACTAGCAATTTGTCATAAGAATCACCAACAAGAGAGGCCGCAGTTTGCAACAAGAAAATTGACATGCGGGGACCAGAAAAATGTGCCCTTCTGTGAAAGGATTGCAATTCCACAGGGGGAAAAAAAAGAAATGCCAGAAGGGGGGAATACTTAAATGTGAAATCGTTTCTAGCAAGTAGAAGGGTGGGTGCTCCTTCTATAATATTTTGCTGTAAAGGAAGCAGGAGTCCAGGTGGCTATTAACTTCAGGTAAGATCAATACCCAAGGTGTTATACTTAGACATCCATAACCAGCTACTCAAATGAGCTAACCTTGGTAAGACATGAGCAGAGACTCACTCTGTTCTTTCACACCACTTTCTCTTTGAGCCCCTCTCTTGACTTATTCCTCCTTGTCTGTGATGAAATCTCGGGAAGATACCATCGTTTTATAACTATGTTATTAAACAAGTAGACTTTGCCCTGATATTAATATATATGTATATATATATATATATATATATATATATATATATACACACACACATATATATGTGTATGTATACATATATATACATATATATATAGTCCAGTGAAATATCAAAACTCCAAACTTCAGGCAATTTAAAACCTTTCTCTGCCTCCCATTCAGGTGAACCTTAGGCTGAGAAGCTGAGATACAAAAGGAGAATTATAGCTCCTTTCTGTCTCTTTTCCCTCTTTATGCTAACCTTCTCCATTCACCAGCTGCTACCTGAGACGCCTGCCATTGTGAGAAGTTATGACAACTACTGTTTGTGTTTCATGTTGGAATCTTACAGGTAAGTTCAATGTCCAGAAGCGACCCTTCCTTTCCTCCAGCGTCTTTGTCAGTTCTTCATAAACTCCCTGGACCATTGAATTTTCTCAGTCACTGTTGTCCCCTTGATGACTTTCTCCTTGGCTCCCTGGTTTCTCCTGGCCCACTCTCCTATTCTTGTTCCTTCTCTACCCCTGCAGATGGCCTTTTTTGGGGAGAGTCCCTCTCATGACTGCCATTCCATGTGCCTTTTCTAGGGGTCCACGTTTGATCCTCTGGAAATAGGCATGTATTCTTGTACCACAAAACGCTAGAAGTCAGATCCTTCCCAAATCAGCTGTTCCTTGCTCTCATGCCAACTGGAGGGACATCCACACCAGCTCTCCTTTCCAGAATTTTTGAATGTGAGTCAGATACCAGGCCCTGCACTCCTCAACCCCAGGGAACACATGTCAAGTTCTTGAAATGTCTTCTTGAAGCTTTCTTTGCTTGGCTGGAGTTGTGGGGGAAGCATCCCTTGCTCTATGGTGAAGAGGGGAGTGGAGACTCACAGCTCCCTGGCAGCTCTTTCTCTGATAAGTGTTCACTTTTTAATCTCTCCGAAGTCCTCTATCCTCCCCACCTCTCCTAATACCAAGGCTAGAAGGGGGTTGGGGCCAGTGTAAGCAGTGATGTGTTCACATCACTAAGTTCACATGCTTAGAAGCACTTCTCTTTAGGGGCTCCTGGGTGGCTCAGTTGGTTAAGCATCTGACTTTGGCTCAGGTCATCATCTCACGGTTCGTGAGTTCAAACCCGTGTCAGGCTCTGTGTTGACAGCTCAGAGCCTGGAGCCTGCTTTGGATTCTGTGTCTCCCTCTCTATTTGCCCCTCCCCTGCTTGTGTTCTGTCTCTCTCTGTCTCTCAAAAATAAATAAACATTAAAAAAAAAGAAAGAAACACATCTCTTTAGCCTGAGGGAACACCACAGACTACTGTGCTGTTCTTGACCTTTGAGGCCCCTGAGAAAATAGGAAGCACCTCATTTAATATTCTTTTATGTGAACTTTAGAACAAATCATTGTTCTATCATCCATGTGTGGATGCGTGGACATAAACCATGTTAACATCTTGCAGAGCTCAATTTGCAAAACCTGGGCTAAGAAATTTCTGATTAACTTGCGCCAGATAGAATCAGCCCAACTTCCCTCTGAGAACAACACTTACTCAGAGAGTCTTAACGCTGAATAATCCAAAACACTTACCACGTTTTGCCAAAATCAAACTTTAGGCTGAGAAGTTGCCACTGAGTTTGGCGTGTCTTCCTAGCACAGGGGATTGGACTTAAGTCATTCAGCTCTATTTGGAACCAACAAAGCACAATTACACAACAGTTGTTCTGGGCTTCTAAATGATGTCAGAGGATGGGGAACATGTAAAGCACAATTGTCACATTTAGAAGAATTACTTAGGACCCTAACCTCACCATTATGAGGCTAACCAGTTTACTCACCAGCTACATATTCTGAAATGCCATTGTTCTTTCTAAAGCCCCCATAGAGATTGGAAAAGCTACCTCCTCTGAACAGATAAATGTGAGAGAACTGGTACCCTGGGAATGTGCCCATGCCAAGCCATGCCACAGCCAAGCATGGTCTAAATTTCAGCCCCAGCTGACCCCTCTGGCCAGGTGCCTGGGGCAGTGTACAAACTCAGCAATTGCAAATGGTGATATTAACTCTATTTTAAATAAAGTTAATATTTACACTATACAAGTAATACATACTCTTTATAAAAAATATTTCTAATATGTATACAAATTAACTCAATTTCCCACATCCCAAAGGCCTGTATGCTGCTGTATTTCCTGAGTATATTTCAAGGAGTTCTGATCATACTGTATATATATATGGCTTTGTACAGTTCTTTCCTAATATAACATTATAATATAGGCTCTTTCATGTTCTACAAATCTCTATCAGTGTCACTTTAAATGGTTCATCCATAGATATCAATCAGAAAGACATCATCAAATCTTAGGGAACTCAGAGAATGGCCAAAGATAGCTGAAAATAAACAAAGAGCTCCAGGGACTATCTTTCTAGAAAGATTAAAAGAGAAACATGTAGACAGATGGAAACTTTGAGATCCAAATTTTGGCAGGTACTTTCCAGGGGCCAGGGTGCCAGTCTTGAAGGAACTTCAGAACAAGGCTTAAGAAATCTGGTACTCACCGTGTCCAGGGCTCTCTCCACTGAGGAAAAGATCAAACAGTGCCTAGCGGAGCTGACTCAAGCCAGCTTCTTAAAGCCAAGGATAGCATTTTAGCCAAATATGTTGCTTTAAAGTCAACTGAAAGTCAAGTCTTAAAAATAGTCAGAGGCATTTTGTAAGCCTAACTAGTTGCCTCTGAGATATTCTGATGGACACTGAATAGCATCAGCCTTCATTTGGCAGACGTGAAGGAGGGCCAGGTTTGATGGCTCTCAGGGAGACCAGAGTGGAATTTCAGGAACAGACTTGGGCAGGTATCACTTGCAGAAAGTTGTGTATAACATTCCCAGTCTTTTCATCAGAGAAGGTCATCATCTACTATGCTTTCTCCTTCCTTCACTCCTATCTCTGTAGAGGGCAGACTTTGGCCAGCTCCCCTTTTGAGGAAATTCAGGACTGCACGTCCTATGACTTGAGCTCTCTAACTCATTGAATGAACTCTGGCCGGTCAAATAAGACCTTCTGGACTGTGGCAGTGACTTGTTATGTTTGAAGATTCCTTAGCTTCTGTCTCTATAAAAAGGGTGCTCCTGTTAGATTTCAGGTCACAACTCACACATTCCATTCAATAAGTGTTTGCTGAACATCCTTTGTGAAACACAAAACAAGTTTTATAATAAACTATACTAAATAATTCATGAGCATAAACTTAAATTGTGTATATTTTCTGAATAGAAGAGAAAAGCAAAATTGCTCAAGAAAATCATGGCCCCAACGTGAAACAGATGGTTTGCACAAAAGGATGGAGATTGAAGAAGAGACTATTTATAAAAGCCTGGGAAGAAAGAGAAACCCACAAGGGACAGTGATGTACCCTGGGGCCAGAAACAGTGAAAACTTTTACCTTCCCTACACAAAAGGGACAAGGGAAGAGGCTGCTATCAGAATTGAAGAGAGCTATGATTTTTATAGGTCATGGCCTCCCAGTTGGAACTGTGGTTTTCATTAGAAGAAAGCCCCCATTTTCAAACTGTGACCCAGAAGGGACACAAGGAAGTAAATACTCAAGTCTTTCCCCCTTCCCTCTATAAACTTCTGCCAATGACTGTCATTGGCTGAATTCCACAGGAACCCAACAGCCCTTAGAAGTTGGTCCCTTGGGGCACAGAAGAGCCATGGAAAAGAGTAGGGAGTGCAGCTGGGAGAACAAACGAAGAGCATCCAACATAATCCACCTTCCTTTGTCCATTTTTATTTACTTTTATCCTTTGGATGGAAAATTCCTGTCCTTAACAGATAGAACACCCAAAATTTTCTCAGCTATGATATCATCACCTGATAATACCAACTCAGTCATTCCCACCTTAAACCTAAAATATTAACACCAAGAGGGCTCTTAATATAAAGCCAGTGGGGGAAGAAGGCAAGGGAATAATTAATTCACCTAAAATTTAGCTGCTACAGTTCACACTTCTGTAACAATCACAAGGCATGGATTGATAACCATAGCTTCCTTCTACCATGTTACAATTACTATCTACAGAACATCTCCTAATCTTTTACCTGGTGGGGTAACAAAACCCTCACTTTTTTAGACTCTTAGTAATTGATCACCTTTCTTTATTGAAAAGTAACAGTTTTCCACTGATCAGGACAATTGGTCAAGGAAGTACTAAGAAGGACCAAGAGAATTTCCTTGGCTCCTGGATTTGTCTTCAATTTAGTCCTTCTAGGTGATAGAACACAATGGATGTAAGACTACTTCTTCAATTCTTTTATCATAAAATGAATTACCTTGAGGCATGCAGCTTTCTAAAATGGCCCCCAATGATCTCTACCTCCTGTTATTCACACCCTTGTGTAAACTCCTCCCCCTAAGTGTAGGGGGATAGACTTGGTGAGTTGATTCTAATGTATGGAATGCAGCACAAATGGCATGCTGATATTAGATCATTAAGGATTTTGATCTCTCTCCCTGTCTCCCTCCCTCCCTCCCTGTATCTTGCTCTTCAGGTGTACTTGTTCTGATGAGGCATACTGACGTGCTATGAGGAACCCTATAGAGAGGAACTCAGGGTAGACTCTGGTCAACAGGCGAGGAACTGAGGAATGGAGGCCCCCAGTCCAATATCTAATGCAGAGCTGAATTCTGCTGACAACCATGTGAGTAAACTTCAAAGTGGATCCTTCCCCAGTTGAGCTTTCAGAAGAGATGAAACCCTGACAGACACCTTGATTGCAGCCCTGTGAGATAACCTGAAGCCTAAGACTCAGCTAATAAGTGCTTATTGTTTTTAGTCACCAAGGTAGGATGATTTTCTACACAGTAATAGATCAATAATACTATAAATGGCATATTGTGGGCTACCACAGTGATGGCTACGACAACACATAACATTCTCATTGGTGATCAGGATCCGTCCTTTACGGTGACCACCTTTTTTGCCTGTTGGGTCAGCAGCATGAGGAACCCAAAATAGGAGAATTCTCAACTTCAAATTTAACAGAACCACGTCTGTCTTTCCTGACAGTAGCATTCCTCCCTTGGGCACAAGAGCCTCCAAACACATTAAGGGTAAGGTTCTTGGGAAAGGAAGTGAAAATTCCTTAAGCACACTTTCACTTCTATCCCTTTAGAGGAAGCAGACAGCACCATACATGGGCCACTGATTTACAGTATACACTGCACCCTACAAGTTCTCACCTCATAGAGTATTGTCTTCCAGCTGGCACCAGAAGTGCTTCAACAGGCATTCCATCAGTTTATCAAACCAGCTTCTCTTCAATGATGGAAATTAATGGATGTAAGTCTAGTGGTGTATTTCTTTGGTCATAAAATAAGTTTCTTTGTCAGAGGAAGAGACATAAACTGTGGGATGCCATGGCAATAGATAAAACATTTATAAGTCCCTGACTGGTGGTGCTGGCAGAAGCAGTGCCAACAAGAAGGTTAGCTTATATTTAGAATATCTATCTATCTGTATATCTATCATCTATCTATGTATTATCTATCTATCTATCTATCTATCATCTATCTATACACACACACACACACACACACACACATTCCCTTGAAGATAAACTCCTACTTCTTCCACAAGAAAAGAAATCTAATTGAATCTACCTAATTAAGGAAGATGACATCCCCCAAAGAAAAGTGCCAAATCAGAAATTCAGCAATGGCCTCTTCTGCTGGTGAATTGGGCACTCAGAAGTGGTAGTAACCAAACAAGCCCACCTGAGAGGAAGGTAAATGTTCTCCACGTGGGGTCCTACAAGTTCAAAGTCAAGGTGTTGCCTGGACTGGGCACTTACATACAAGTACTGGAGAAGAAGCCATTTATAAGAACATTCAGATTGTTGGCAGAATTTGGTTCTTTGCAATTGATGGAAAAGGTACTAGAGAGTGCTATTGAATCCATGTTCAATTACCCAGTCCAGTAAATAGTTACTGCCATTCCCTGCCATTTACATCAATATATCACTCCCAAATCTTAAATGAACGTCCCTTATTGACAAATTTCTTCTGATTTAATCTTATATTGTAATCCCCTTGATCTGTCACTCTTAGAATCAACTCTCATAATCTCCAGATTTTTGTTGAAAAAAGTCAGCAAGACACTGCAAATTTATCAGCACATGTAAATCTGGTAACGATGGCTGCAAATGCTTTGCAATTTGTTTTAGTTTGCTAAGTAATAATCCACCCTAGGGGCACCTGGGTGGCTCAGTCAGATAAGTGTCTGACTCTGGATTTTGGCTCAGGTCATGATCTCATGGTTCATGAGTTCAAGTCCCACATTGGACTCTATGCTGACAGCATGGAGCCTGCTTGAAATTTTCTCTCTCTCTCTCTCTCTCTCTCTCTCTCTCTCTCTCTCTCCCCCCCCCCCCCCATGCCACTCCCCTGAGGGCACAGCTCTCAGTTGCAGCTACATCTGTCCCAAATCCCTATCCCATGTCTTAGGGCCTCACTCTCTCCTCCAGTCCCTTGCTTTAAGCATAAGAGACCCAGCAGCTATTGGCTCTGCAACTCCTTAGCCCTAACAATCAGGCCCTGAGTTTGACTGCCAAGCAGCTATTCATGGAAGTAAGAGATCCATTCACAATGACCATAAGGGCTTTCTGATTTTACCCCCATGCTCATTCAAGGATATTTAAGTCTTGCAATTTGTCCTTTTCTCTGTATTTTCTCTCTAGTGACACCAGATGCAACCTGCCCACATGACATCTCTGAGATCTCTATTGTTGCCATAGTGACTAAGTATCTCAGTCCTTCCATCTCCCAAACTCTTGGTCTCCACCAGCACTCTCTCCCATGCTGCCACCAACAATAGTTTAAGTAATTGATGCCAACACATGCCACGAATTACCAGTGTCTCATTCCCCACAGCAAGGAGGCTGTCAGAGCACTCATCAGATATGTGAGTGAGCCAAACCCTGAATCCTGTTTGACTAGTTCTGGTGCAGTCACTGTATAAACCAGGGTCCTGACTAAGAGTTTAAGGAAGGAACTATTTATGAATGCATGAGCAGAGGTAAGGAGCAGCAGCAAGAGAGGGTAAAGCAGCCAAGGTCATCCACAGCAGGAAGCTGTAACCATTCCTAGGTCTAGAAGGGACAAGGGATGGGAATGTTTACCAGAACTAGCAAGAATTGAAGCCAAGGAGAGTCTTGGCCAGCTAGAGCTGGAACTTTCAGGACAGGAGCACAACATTGCTAAACAAAGGCTTGGTGGGGAGGAACCCCCCAAAATGAACACCCCAACCTCTCCCTCTTCCTGCCCATTCATCTCCTGCCAGCCTCTCCCATTGGCCCAAACCATCAAGATACCCAGGGCAAGGGATCCAGGTAGATGTTGTTGGTTGACACCTGCTTCCTGGATGCAGAGCAAGTGGAGAAAGGTGGGGAGCAGATCTGGAGAGGCACACAGAACATTTCCGGAACCATGACCCAGCTCCAGACCATATGTTCTCTACACAAAACCTGGCCATCACTTCACTCTGACTGAGGCCCTGCTTCCTGTTCTTTTCATATGTTCTCAGTCTCCCAGAATGCACATAACATCCTCCAGTGTGGGTCGCTGATGGTTGATAGTAAGACTCTTACTTTGTTTTCCTTTTCATAATTTCCTCCTTTTCTTGAGTCATGTGTCCTTTTTAAAAAATTTCCATTCCCAACTTACTTTGCTTAATCTCCTGAATAGCCCTTCCAATGTGTTTGTTAGCAATTCTTGAATTTATGTAGAGCTTTGTAAATCTGTAATTTTGTCATATGAGCATTGGTGTCTAACTTACAAGAATGGCATTGCAAGAATAGGGTTCATTCTGTTCCTTTTCTTACTCAGCTATATTTACCAGATCTACCTATTGCTGTGTACATACTAGTTGGCTGTTTCTAACTACAGCTAACTAATGTTCTTTAGCTAGCATCAATTCTTTTCTCTTAGCCATTCCCTCCAGTGTTGGATCTTAGGTGGCTTCTGTCTCCCAGACGCTGAAAACAACACTCCCACGAATACCCTTTCACTTGCGTCTTTGGGGACAGGCGTGAGAAGTCCCAGAGCTGAGTATTCAGAATTGGTGTCCTGGGTCAGAAAAACTCACTTTTGGATCTCTTGAATATGAGTTCTAGCTCTCTCTTTAAATGTGGCTCGGGTGTTTGTGATCCTACCATCTGATCCATGTTCTCTTATTATGAACTCTCTTTTAGCATTGGCTATATAACATTGTCACCTGCACCTCTTAGTCACGATCATAACATGGAAACGCAGAAGGACCGAAATGAAAGAGACCCAAGCTGGCCAAGTTCCTCGTTTCTAAGTGAGGGAAGCAGAGGTTGACAACGAGACTTCTAAGTCACTGATTTTTTTTTAGTGAGACCACAAGTAACTCTATCGAGTATCCTATTTATGATGTGCCAAACATCAGAGAGAAGGTCTATGTGACCCTGGCTGCAATGTGGTGAAGCTGGCATTATTCTAGTCTTTTCACAGATGTGTTAACAGAGGCATGGAGAGTGACTATGATGTCACAGTTGATGAGGACAACACGCCATCCTACAGGCACAGTAGGTGGTCAGGGATGCCTCTGCTAAAGGTACACCAGCACAGACAAAGGTTGACTGTATTGGAAATCTACCTGTGTCTTACTGTTCTTCAGCGTGTGTCGCCCAAATAAATTAAGTACCTGAGTCCTCTTAACCTCATCTAATGGCTATACTTAGACCACAGGCACCTCTGCCTTTCTCAAGCATGTTTTTTGAAATTTAAATTTATTTGGCAATAAGGAAGAGGTTCTCAATATAAAAGATTTAGGAATGCACTTATCTTTTCTAGGAGAGTATGATCCTAGATCAAATTATCACTCATAATAGTTAATAGCTACTGTAAATTGAGCTTCTTATCTTACCCTGGGCCCTGTAAGGCTAAGTACTCACAACTACATTATTCCTCATCACGTGACTTACTGGACAAGTGGACACAGATCCCCTCTGTTCCTACTCCCTCTAAAACTCCCATTAGGGGCATGAATTAGGATGTCTTGCTGGGTCTCTGGGCCTGTGCCAGTGGTTCTTATCTGGTTCTGGCTCCCTGTGTGCACATTCCTTCCCAGAAGAGAGGAGAGATCACTGTAAAATAGTCAACCCCACACTCTGAACCTCTGATACTTGTAACCACCCATACATGTCATTTGTAGGCTAGAGATAAGGTAGCAGGCTGGGAGATGTTGAATGACATTTCCAAGTCACCTGAGTGGTAGAGAAGTGTCCATATTCTGTGAGTCATTCTTGTATGTGTTAGTGTTGGCCTGTCAGGAAATGCAAGCATTTTGGAGGGTGGGGGTGGGAAATGGCTTCTATCTAAAAGACAGAATCATAATACCTGGCATCGCTGTTGGGAAATGTAGGTGCAGAGTTTTGACTGCTAGATTATAGGTTTGCTAACACTGATGCTTGCTTGTAAATAAAATTTACCCATGCTGTAGTTCTTGGGAATGCTCTCCTAGCTTTCCTGATTAAACCTTGATACTTGCAGTCAGCAACACATTGCAAAAGGGGAATTTGAGATCTAATGCCCAGCCACTCAATCTGCAGAGGGCACACTTTTACCTCTTCAGACACAGGCCAAGCTCAAGTCCAGGGCCCAGAATCCTCTCCTATACTCTTTTGCCCTGCTGGTACACCAGTTTCGTTTCAGATCCTTCAGACTCTCCCATTCTTCTCCCTCACCCTTTCTAAGTCCACAACTCTCATGGAGACATCAGTGATTCTTGTCAAATCTTAAACGAGATGAGGCTTGTAGAGATTATGGCTTTGAAATGCCCATCTGAAGCAGAGGGGCGATCCCCAACGCACCAGCAGCTGGTCCCTTGCTTCACCTGGAGAATGTCTCACTTTCCTCTTGTCTTTTATGTTGTTCCCACCTTGGGGAATTACCTTTCTACACCAACTCTGCTTCACACAACTCAGCTCTGGGGGCTTCCCAGACCAAGGTGCCCCTCCTGCCACCTGACAGCTGTTTCAGTAGGTGCCAGACAATCACTGCAGCTTGTCCAGATAAATGCTTCTTTCATAAATAAACTCAGGTCAAAGGGTCTTCTCTCTGTGGGACATTTTCTCTTTTACCCTTAGGCTTCCTTGTGGAATGAGGGAACCTGACCCCTCAGGGCACCTTAAGAATTTGTACAAGTATTTAGAGTGTGGTTAGGGGCTAAGAGCACCTTTCATTGTCCCTCAAAAAAAAGAGTAAGTATGTCATCTTATATCCCACTCACTCTTTATATGCTGTGGACTCTGGAGTGACAGTCACAGAACAACTATAAAATGGGAAGAAGCCCATGTTTCCCAATACACACACAACAAACACACACAGGAGGGCCTCTGGGGTTTGCCTGGCCAGGGGTGTGAGATCCCCATCAGGACTACATTCAAGAAAAATCAAGCTTTTATTTATTTATTTATTTATTTATTTATTTATTTATTTTATTTATTTTTGGGACAGAGAGAGACAGAGCATGAACAGGGGAGGGGCAGAGAGAGAGGGAGACACAGAATCGGAAACAGGCTCCAGGCTCCGAGCCATCAGCCCAGAGCCTGACGCGGGGCTCGAACTCACGGACCGCGAGATCGTGACCTGGCTGAAGTCGGACGCTTAACCGACTGCGCCACCCAGGCGCCCCAAGAAAAATCAAGCTTTTAATGCCAAAGAAACCAGTCCAGGCAAAACCACCCTACAGAGGGCAGAAATGTGCAGAAATGTGAGGGGTGACAGGCAGGGGCTGAGAGTCTGAGCACTGCAGGGTTCTGAGGCTCCTGAACACACTGTGAGAAGCTGCTTTGCCAGGGAATTAGTTGCTTCATTAGCCACAGCCGGGCTCAGTGCAGGAAGTTAATTAAAGTCTGTGGCCTCATGCTTTCAGAAAGGAATCTGGACATCATAGGTTACAGTTGCAGACAAGACATGGTAGCCCAACCCGCACCCTCCCTTCTCTCCAACCATATAATATACATTATATTGTTATGTAAAAGAACAAAGCTTCATTTGCTTGGGTACATCCATCTTGGGTCCTCATGAGGCAAAGATTCACTGTCCCAAAGGAAAATTAACAGGGGACAAGTTCCTCGTGTGTGTGTTAGCATGTGTGTAAACAATAGAATGAATTAGACAAGGGAAGCATGTGAATGGCATGGAACAATGTCTGGAGAAGGTCAAGCCTGGGGGTTAAGAAATGTGCACCTTATTTTTGCTTGGGGCTCATCTGGCCTCTTCAGATTGGATATTTCAAGGCTCCTGAGGCCATGGTTGAACGGTACAAATCTGATTTCATTTAAAATTCTCTATAGGGGTGCATGGATGGCTCAGTCGGTTGAGCATCCGACTTTGGCTCAGTTCACCATCTCATGGTTTGTGGGTTCAAGCCCGGTTTTGGGCTCTGTGCTGAAAGCTCAGAGCCTGGAGCCTGCTTCAGATTCTGTGTGTGTGTCTCTCTCTCTGCCCCTTCCCCGCTCACACTCTGTCTCTCTCTCTCTCTCTCTCTCTCTCTAAAAAATAAAATAAACATTAAAAAAATTAATTGTCTATAAATGAGCATATTTATAAAATAATTAGTTCTGCAATTCTTTGGAAAAGAAATGTATACATGTATATATAAAGAAAAATATACATTTCTGTATGCATATGTATTATATATATATCAAATCAAATATCAAATCATATATATATATATATGTTACACCCTCTGGAAGAAGCCCAGGGATAGATATTATGCAGAGTTTTCAATCCACAGTGTCAGTAGCAGGAATGATCTTTTCTAAAGCTGTCCGTAAAATCTCCAAATGAATGCAAAATATTTGACTGCCCAGCTGGATGCTGCTATCACATAGCTTCCCTTCTCTGGAGCTCACTGGGATCCCCATTAGGGACCAGACCACAGCACCTGCCCACACTGCCCTCACCTACTTACACTTTAGAGCCAGCCCCCCTCACCTCTCCACCTGAGAGCCCCATTCTCAGGAGGCTTCAGAGAAGTCAAAAATAGCTTCTCATCAGAAAAATATCAGTCCCCTGCTTGAACATAAAAAACTTTGAGAATGGCCTTTTCAGCTTCAAAGCCACCTTGGTGGGCAAAGCTTCAAAGACAGGGCAGTGTTAGCTTTTGATGGTCTGGTGCCTTTAAAGCAGTGGTCTTAACCTTTTTCTAGGTCATAGACCCTTCTGGAAACCTAATAAAAAGCTATGGAGTCACGTGCCAAAAAAATAATCAACAAGTTTAATGGAAAAGTTGTCAGTGACTGCCATGGCTTGTGGACATCCTGAACAGTATCCATAGACCCCATGATAAGGATTCTTACTCTGAATTCATGGCCAAGATGTCCACATGAAGGTGTCTTTTCCAAATCTTCTCTGAAGGACCCCAGTGAGCATCCATCTCTCTGCTCTCATTTCTCAAATATTTTTACTTTTCTGTATTCCTCAGGGCTGTGCTCTATCCATCCATCCATCCATCCGTCCGTCCATCTATCCATCCATCCAGGGCTGATATTCAGTAAGTGCATATGATTTAGGTGGTATTTTTTATGGTCAGACTCTACTCTGATTGGTAGAAGCCCGCATCTCACAGGTTTATTTCAAATATTAATCTTGCAGGGGGAGGAGCCAAGATGGCAGAACAGCATGGAGGTTTTTTGTGTGCTTTGCATCCATGAGATACAGCCAGACCAACACTAAACTGTCTTGCACACCTAGAAAACTGATCTGATGATTAACACAACAATCTGCACAACCTGAGCCACAGAACTCAGCAAGTACGCGGCATGGAGAGGTGAAGCTGCAGAGGACAGGGAGCTGCTTTTGCATGCAGAGAGAAGACAGAGATGTGGGGGAGAATATGGGAAAAACACCCCTCCCTAAAAGCATCTGGAGAGAAAGTGGAAAATTGGAAACAGCCACAAGGACTGAACTAAAAAGGGAGAAAGGAGAAAGGAGAAAGGAGAAAGGAGAAAGGAGAAAGGAGAGGTTTAAATTCCATTAAGACTGTAAACAGGGGGAGTGCAGAGTCTGCAACTCTGCAGCTCGATAACTGGTGGTGCTCTGGTGGGAAGGGTGAATCCCCAGAAGCAGAGTGGGGTCCGGGAGTTTCTCCAGCCACACGGGGGAAGCAGTTCCACTGCTGGAAGGACATTTGGCAGAGGCTGCGAGGCCACCTGGGCCCAGCAGACCCTAGAGAATGGCCACATTCGCTGGTGCTGGAACAAGGTCATTAAGGGTGAAGCCTGGTGCCAGATGTCTGTTGTGATTTTCCATAATCCCTGAGGTGCTGCTGCTACACTGTCTCGCGAACTTTTTCTGGGGCAGGCTGGCACCCAGCCACAGTCTCTCGGCATCAGCAGTAGCACTATCCCGCAAACATTCCTAGGTGTGGCTGGCACCCAGCCATTGCTCCATGAGACCCTCCGCAGAGGGGCAGAGCAGGTCAAAGCTGCAGTCCCTCAAAGTGGGGGGCCAGGGAAGGCAGTCTCATCTGAGACAAAACTCAGGAGGGAGGTGCTGCCTGGGGCTTGGTCACAGACTTTGTAAAATCGGGAGTGGACAGAAGCTGAAGACGAAGGACAGGTCCATGATTGCTGATCAGGGAGAACAGAGTTCCAATACCAGAGACTGGGTAGCTGGGTGACGCCATTTTCACCACTCCCGTGCATGTGCATACGCACCTACAGGCGCCGCAACAATCCACCCCAGTAGGCTAGCAGCACCATCTAGTGGAGAATGGAGCCATTATACTAAGCCCCACCCAATGGGCCAACCTCGCTCTTCAGGAACACAGGTCTCTCCACCTGCTTACTTTATAGACGATAAGGCACTTCATAGTTTGACTTCTAGGGGAAAACAAAGTAATTTCAGTCATATTTCAGTCTGTTATCCAGTCCAACTGTTCAATTTTCTTTCTTTTTCTTTTTTCCCCCTCTTTTTCCTTTCTTTTCTTTTTCTTGAATACAGAAAGAGAAAAAATTTATTTTTATTTTCAATTTTTATTAAAAATATTTTTCTTTAATTTTTTTCTACTATATTTTTTACTTTTGTGTAATTTTTTTCAAATTCTATTTTACTTCCATCATTTCATTTTAGTCTATTCATTTAGTGTATTCATTTTTCAAATTTTCAAATTTTCAAATTTTCAAAATTTCAAATTTTCAAACAATTTCCTTTTTATTTTCTTTTTCCCCCTTCTTTCTCTAATTTATCAAGCCACTTTCAAGACCCAGACCAAAACACACCTAGATTCTAGCATCATTTATTCGCTTGTGTATGAGTTTAATTTTTTAATTTTAATATTTTTAGTTTTATTTTTTTAATTTTAATTTTTTCTAACTCATTAATTCCTTTTCTCCCTTCAAAATGATGCAATGAAGGAATTCACCCCAAAAGAAAGAGCAGGAAGAAACGACAGCCAGGGACTTAACCAACACAGATATAAGTAAGATGTCTGAACCAGAATTTAGAATCACGATAATAAGAATACTAGCTGGAGTCAAAAATAGATTATAATCCCTTTCTGTGGAGATAAAAGAAGTAAAAGCCAATCAGGATGAAATAAAAAATGCTATAACTGAGCTGCAATCTCGAATGGATGCTGCGGCAGCAAGGATGGATGAGGCAGAACAGAGAATCAGCGATATAGAGGATAAACTTATGGAGAATAATGAAACAGAAAAAAAGAGAGAGATTAAGGCAAAAGAGCATGATTTAAGAATTTGAGAAATCAGTGACTCATTAAAAAGGAACAACATCAGAATCATAGGGGTCCCAGAAGAGGAAGAGAGGGAAATAGAGGTGGAAGGGTTATGTGAGCAAATCATAGCAGAAAAATTTCCTACCCTGGTGAAAGACACAGACATCAAAATCTAGGAAGCACAAAGGACCCCCATTAGATTCAACAAAAACTGACCATCAACAAGGCATATCATAGTCAAATTCACAAAATACTCAGGCAAGGAGAGAATCATGAAAGCAGCAAGGGAAAAAAAGTCCTTAACCTACAAGGGAAGACAGATCAGGTTTGCAGCAGACCTATCCACAGAAACTTGGCAGGCCAGAAAGGAGTGGCAGGATATATTCAATGGGCTGAATCAAATATTAATCCTGCATTTGTCATTCATCTATCTGTCTATCCATCCTTCTATCTAACTATCCATCCACTGCCACTGAGTTATTTTCCTTTTTTTTTAAGTTTGTTTGTTTGTTTGTTCGTTTGTTTAGAGAATCCCAAGCAGGCTCTGTACTGTCAGTGCAGAGCCTAATGCAGGGCTCAGTCTCACAAACTGCAAGATCATGACCTGGGCCAAAGTCAGATGCTTAATGGACTGAGCCACCTTGGCACCCCACTGAGTCATTTTCAAAGGAACTTCCACATTCCAGGAACTGTTTGAGGCATTAGGAAGACAGCAGAAGACAAGACAAGATTCTTGCCTTCGTGTCATTTACAGTTGAGTGAAGAGAGTGACAAACAGCAGTTACAAGGCAACGGGATAAATGTGCAAGAGAAAGAAAACAGGACACTTTGAGAGCATGTAGGGGGAGAATTTGGCCCGGATTTGGGGGCAGGGGGTAAGGAATGCTTTCTGAAGAAAAATATGTATAGTTGAGAATAAAGGATAAGTAACTTACCCCCAATATATTGCAGGGGGAAGATCAGATGAAAGAATATACAACTGTCTAGAGGTTTGAGCTTTATTCTGAAGGCAATGGAGAGTCACTGCAGGGTTTTAGTCAGGATAACAATAACCTGATTTGAGGTTCCCGAAGATCACTCCAGCTCTCCAGAGGAGAAGATGCATTGAAGGAATCAAGACAAGGCAAGAAGCCAGAGAAGGATGTTGCAATGTCTCGAGTGGTGGCCCAGACTTGATAATGGCAGCAGGGTTGGAAGAAAGTGGGAGCTTTTGTGAGATACAGAGGGTATAAATGAATAGATGGGGATGACATGTTAAATTAGGGGGTTGGCTGGGGGAGAAGGAATAGAAGGATAAAGCCTTAATTTCTGGTTTGTGCAACAAGGTAGCTGCATGTGCTGCTTGTGGGAATGATAGGTAAGAATCCAGTTCGGCAGAATGATAAGATAAGTTCACCTTTGGACATGTTGGGTTTTAGCTGCCAGGAAGACATTCATACAGAGGTGTCTAGCAGCCAGTGGGTCTCAAATGCAAGACAGTTCCACCTGGCAATACAGAATTGTCACTAGTGCACACGTGGTCCTTAAAACCTGGAGTAGAGGGTGCAGAGCAGGGATTTTTAACAAGGGAAGTGTCCCAATCCCCTTCAGGGGACATTTTGGAAGTGTATGCAGGAATTTTTAAACTGTCACTGTGATTGGGGACACTAACTGCCTTTTACTGGGTGGGACCCAGGCGTTCTAGATGTCCTACAATGTTGGAGACATTCCTACACAAAGAATCTTTCATCTTGCATGACTCTCTTGCTGCTTATAATGATCTGTGCTTAGACTCTCATTACAAATAAACACAAAGCATTTTTTTAGATTTTTTTTTAGAGAGAGTGTGAGCAAGCAGGGAAGGGGCTTAGGAAGAGGGAGAGAGAATCCTAAGCAGGCTCCATGCCAGCATGGAGCCCAACATGGGGTTCAATCCCAGCACTGTAAAGATCATAACCTGAGTCAGAATCAACACAAAACATTTTTGCATTACTTTAATATACCTTGCATTTTATATACATTGAATTTAATATATATTGAGTTCTCTAGGAATGAAACTATAAAGTAAGGTGAGTGAAGATTTTTCCAAAAAGACCACTCCCATATTTGTATTTCCATTCCAGACTTCTCCCCTGAAATCCTATCTTGTCTGTCACCTGCATGCTCAACATCTTCCCTTAGAGGTCTAACAAGCAGAACAAACTGAAATTGTCTGACACTGGACTGCAGGTCTCTCCCCCAATTTAATACCTGTTCCACTCAGTCTTATCCATCACCATGTGTAGGGACTTCAAGTTACTTCCCCCCAACCTTCAACTCATCCTTGACTCCTCCTTTCTTCTCACTGGTATCCAGTTCTTCAGGAAATCCTGGTGGCTGTACCATCAAGATACATCCATAATCTGATCATGTGGCATTCTCCACCCCATCTTCTCTCATGCCTGTTTTATTGTAGTTGCACCTACCTGGTTTCCCACTATCATTCCTGCTCTTCTGCAACTCATACTCAACCATGGTAGAGTGATCCCATTATAAATTAAGTTGTATCACATCCCTCTTCTGCTCCAACCCCTCCAACAGCTCCCTGTTTTGCTCAGAGAAAAAGCCAAAATCCTGATAGCAACCTACAAGCACCCTCCAGACTCCTCTCCTAGGTTCCACTCTCTGTCTCCTGTCTCCTCCCCTTTACTCACCTCTTCCAGCCTCAGTGGTCCCCTTACTCTTCCTTAACACAACCTGCCAGGAACAATCTCAAATTTCAGTCTTGATGTTAGCTGTTCCTTCAGCCTACAGTGCCATTCTCCCAATTATCCAAATGGCTAACTTCCACATCTTCAAGTTTGGGCTTATATTGCAACTCCTCACTAAGGTCTACCCTGACCACCATTTTTAAATAGCAATTCCCTTTCAGCCAGCACCCCTGAGCCCGTTTCTCGTTTCTGTATAGTCCTCCTCACCTTCTAACATGTACAACATTGGTTTATTAGTCAGGCTGACACTGGCCAGCTGTCCACACCATTACATGTAAGTTCTCGTTTTTGCTTGCTTCTATTCCCCAATAGAAGTGCTTGATAAATAATAATATGTGTTCATAAATATTTGTTGAATAAACAAATAAATGAATTGTGGTAAAAATCAGCTCTTTATCATCATGCATTCCTCTCAAACTATTGATTCTAGTTTAAATTCCATGAGAACTTTTCTTCTTGATATTCAACATCTAGCATTCAGAATCAAAACAAAAGCAAAAACAAAAATGCACTCACTGTCTCAGAATAGCAATGACAATGACAAAAGCTTTGTCTTTCAAGATTGCTGTCTCTTCTAGTTCAGATCCATTCAGAACATCAGCTATGTCCTTGGCATCAGGCCATGACTGTGATAAGGCTGGGGAATGAGTCTGAGGCAGTTCAAGGCGAGTAGAGGATATCACAGTAAATAACTCTCAACTGATATCTCAAAATACTACCCTGTCTGTATCTTTGAGCTGCTCTAGTCTTTGGGACATTCTTTGGTTAAACTATGGTCTTACTCCCTCTGACCTCCATTACTTAAACTTGCTTCCACTTTCTATAAACTAAAAGGACAAGATCCCACCTTCTTACACATGGAAGTCTTAAAGAGACTTGAGGACTGGGTTTAAGCCTCAGCCTTTACTTCCCGTCACTGTCCTATCATCTGGTCTTCGCATTTAAACATATCCTGTCCCTTTATCCCTTCCTCCTATGACATGAGTTTATGTCCAGTTAATGTCCTCATAATATCCTCTGCATGGGTGCAAATTTGTCTCCATCCCTCTACAGCACAGACCCTATGATTGGACACAATATTCGAGATGTTGTGTAGCAGGGGCATGATTGAGTGGGAGAAGAAGTCCTACCCAACATTTTAGTTATTTATTTCTGCAGTCACTTCACAAATGTTCAGAGGTTCAAATGTTATCCTAAAGGCAATGGAGGATAACTGCAGGATTTTAAGCAGGAGAATAATGAACAGAATTGAGTTTCTGTAAGATCACTCCAGCTCTTTAGAAAAGAGAATGGATTGGAAGAATCAAAACCAAAGGCAGAAAATCAGTCAGTAAGCTGTTGCAGTGTTCCAGATGGTGGCTGGTTCATTTGGAACCTCTGGCCCCTAAATTCTTTAAACACATGTTTGGTGAAGTTAGATTACCTCTGTTTCTGGCTTTTGAACTTGGATTTCGGTTTCCTTATTCAGGGGTTGAGAGACAAGGGCCCTCATTACCTTTTTCTTAAACCTTAGTCACTCATTTGGGTTAAGGCAAAATGATTCTTCTTTGTGCTTCTATAATGAACTTTTACATTTTTTGCTTGGGATCATTTTTCTGTGTATTTAGGTTGTTGTGTACATTCTCCCACCACTGCTCAAGAACCGGAGAGTCCTTTGAAGAGATTCTGGGTCATTTTCACCTTCTGTCCCCCCACATCACATAGCAAAGTGCCTCATATGTAGCAAACCTTGAGCCTCATCGTATTTGTTGAATTAAGTTGGGGTGCATGGGGCTGAATTAAGAGCTGCTGTTAAAATGCAAATATGCTCTCTGGGCTCCACAAAACATTAAGGTGCCCATTAAAACTGTGGCACAACTAATTTATTGGATTGGCTAATAACCACCCAGTAGGCAGTGAATGGTCACAATGCAGGAAAATGCAGTTGAGCCTTGAGAGGGCTCCTCCAGGGATGGTCATGGGCACAGAAATTAGACACAAGCCCAGCCCAGCTGAAGTGGCAAACAGTAAAGGGAGCATGGGCTTTGAAGCCAGAATAAACTGAGTTCTAGTTCCAGCACCACTGCGTGCTAGCCCTGTGACCTGGGGAAAGATAATAAAGCCCTCTAGACCCCGGTCTTGCACAGTCAGTGACCAAGACTTTCCAGCTCATTTTTCATCTCCAAAGGTTGCACATACTGCAATCTGGTGTCTCCCATAAGGCTGTAGACTGGTGCCTGGCACACAGTAGGCTCTCAGGGATCCTAATTAAATGAATAAATGGGACTCAGGGACATTAGCCAAGCATGGATGTGAACACCAGCGCCACCATTTTCTACACACTTGTGTCTGGTTACTCAGGTTGGCTCCCAGCATCTCCCCCCCCCCTTTTTTTTTTCACTTTTTAAAAAAATTTTTTATTTTTGAGACAGAGAGAGACAAAGCATGAGCAGGGGAGGGGCAGAGAGAGAAGGAGACACAGAATCTGAAGCAGGCTCCAGGCTCTGAGCTGTCAGCACAGAGCCCGATGCAAGGCTCCAACTCACGGAGTGTGAGATCATGACCTGAGCTGAAGTCGGACGCTTAACTGACTGAGCCACCCAGGAGCCCCCAGCACCTCCCTTTTTGTATCTGTGAAATGGGAAGTGCAATATCTTCCTCCCTCTTTATTAGAAAGAATAATTGAGAAGGCATGTAAAGCACCTTGCACACAATAGTGCAGTAAGTACCGATTCTCTCCTTTTCTCGTTGCTAACACACCTAATGCCATGTCCACACATTGCTGGCTGGAAAAGAAATTGCTTGGCATCCAGCTTTACCTGAAATGTTCCCTTCCAAATGAATTTCTGAGTGAACAACACATGGATTGTTTTCAGTGGACTTTCCCTGAGTATGTGAACTTGGACTGGGGTTTTATGCACTCAGGTGCCTTCACTTGCTTCCCCCCCACTCCCCCCCACACAAAAGAGACAAAATGTGCATATGTTCACTGACTGCCACTCTGAGCAATAGCAGTAAACAACCACAGGCTGCAGGAGCCAGGCATCAGTCCCTGTGTGGCTATGAATTTCAAGCAGCCTTTGCATAAATGGGCATGTGGCCCCCATCTGAATGGAGCGTTTACAACTCGCAGGTGCAAGAATAATTTTTCAATTAGGGATAATACTGTTCTTCATCATGTTTTTCTGGAGCCCTGTGGGAGGAGGGGCTCAGGCCAGGTGGGAAACCCAGCACAAGAGTTACGGCTTAGCAGTTCGAAATGTGTTTCCCTGAACAAGCTTCTGATCTTATGGCTTTACAGTATCGAAGTCCACAGCGTGATTGATTCCACTTGAGTGGAATACCAGACTCAGTGGTAATCTTTTAAAAATTCTTGCAAGTGTATGGATTTATTCACAGGCCAGTTTCTATCTGATTAGGCTGAATTGTCCTTTTGGTTCAATTGTCAGTCATTAGCTTTCCCTCTTATTTATTTATTTATTTATTTATTTATTTATTTTTCTTTTTTGGTTTTCTTTTTTGGTTTTTCTTTTTTGGTTTTCTCTTTTTAAGTCTCTTCTATCGGTCTTGTCCTTTCCAAGCAAGGCTTTGTTCCCCCTCATTAAGATGAACACACATGGCAGTTGGAGCTTGGGTTCTACCTAAAAAGGAGAGAGTTCGGATGCATGGAGGGGAGGCAGACAGGTGATGCAGGCTGGGAGAATCACGTGGGAATACGCCTGGCCTGGGGTGAGGACAATGAAGAAACTGGCGTGTGCAGGAAGATTGGTTGGGATGCAGAGGGGAATGAGATTGGAAACAAGCTGGAGTCAAGTTGCTGAGAAGCTTGATTGCCTTATAAATGAATTTTTGACTTTATTATGGAAGCTGGTGGGAGCCATGGAAGGTTTTAGGAAAGAGAAATTTCGTCATTAGTCTGGTGTCTGTGCAAAGGACACATTGGAGCAGGGACTAGCAGCAGCTAGATTAGTTACGTTTACTCGGGTTTCCTACTTGGCAGGGAACAGAGGGAATGTAACTCAACGCCATGTGTTTTAAGCCCAAGCATGAAACAGGCACTACGCTAAAGGCCGTGGGGAGCCGAGATGTTGACAATATTGAATTCTACCCTCAAGATGTGCAGTGCAGTGTAGGCTCATATCCAGCAAGCACTCATGTGTATCTGCGGTATCAGGAATGCTCTTAACGGCAAGTAACAGAATACCCACATAACAGTGACCTAAGCAGTAAAAATGTGTCTCCTTCTGGGACAGGAAGTCTGCATGGCCCCTGAGTAGCCATGTGGTCACCTTCTCCCATTTTCCGCTTCCCACCCATGTCTCCACCATGAGTTATGCTCCTCAGTGCAGCTACACATAGGTGGGGGTCGTGGCTCTGAGCCAGCCAGGAACCTGCCATTGACTGTTTTGTTGTTGCTTTCCCAGACTTGCAACCTCTGCAGCAATCTTAATTTATATCCATAAATCTGGCCAACAACCCCCAGCAGGAAAATACTTAGTCCTCCTGACATTCCCCATGCCCAAATGCTCAGGCGCCCTTACTCCCTCCATATTTGAAACTGCTTCCAGGGGCGCCTGGGTGGCTCAGTCGGTAAAGCGTCTGACTTAGGCTCAGGTCATGATCTTGCGGTCCGTGAGTTTGAGCCCCGTGTCGGGCTCTGTGCTGCCAGCTCAGAGCCTGGAGCCTGTTTCAGATTCTGTGTCTTCCTCTCTCTCTGGCCCTCCCCCGTTCATGCTCTGTCTCTCTCTGTCTCAAAAATAAATTAAAAAACGTTAAAAAAATTTATAAAAAAAAAGAAACTGCTTCCCAAAGATTTCAAGTGCAAAACCTCTTTTATAATCTAAAATAATAATAATAATAAAATGTAGCCCACCTCCTCCCCAGCGGTGGAAGTCATACATTTAACACTCATTAACTGAGAAGGTGGATAAAGGCTAAAATCTGTGATGAATTTGGAGATGCTTTTTAAAAAAATGCTGCCTTATTAATCCAAATAGAATTTTGCCTGTGCAGTGATGACTATCCATTTCATTAGAAGATGAACATGTGAATTTATGAGACATCATATCTATCTACTCTATGGACAATTCTGGAACATTCATAGATTTGAGGACCCTAAACAATGGCCCCATAACTTCTGGGAGGGTCTGATTCCTGGTTTGAAACATTTGGGGTTCACAACAAATCTGTGGAGACTTTTTCAATAAGGAAAACAAACACGCAAACATAATAAGTAGATGTGCCAAAGCAGAGACTTAACGTGTATCCAAACCTGTCCTCATAACCAACATAGCTTGGGAATTCTTCCTCCCCCCCCCCCAACCTTTCTACCTCCAGAACCTTAGCCTCTTAGCAGAAGTGAAGCTAACCTCTGTTGTTCCACTTCTGACCCCTTCCACGCCCGCACGCTCCGCTCAGCACCAGGTTCTGGCCTGGAGTGTATGGGGTGATTTGTCATTTTACAAAACAAATATGGTTTGGGCAAGAAGAGAGCCAAGTGATAAATAATCCCAAACCAGAAAGCTACTGTGGAAGTTTTGGAGCAAAAGAGAAAAACAAAAACAAACCCCAAGAAAACATAAAAGCTCAAGATGATTTATTTCATAATTTAAAAATCAAAATCACCTTCGGGCGGTAGGACTTGTGTGCCCAGTTTTACCCTAGAGTGAGTCATAATAGCTAAGTTATATACCCTTGGAAAAACCAGGGCTTTTCTAGTGGGAGCACTGAGATGTCATTAAGCCCGGAACTGTGTGCGGCGGGGCCAGAATCAAATGTCCTTTGAAATCCAGACCAGCAGAGAGAAAGCCTCAGGGCTCGTGCTGTGTTCCTTCAGACCAAGTCTGGTCCCCATAGCCTCATCTAGGATGTGGCAGAGAAGAACTGGGGGGAGCAGAAAATCACTTTGGCTTTAGGGGCAGGGCTCAAGAGAGATGTGGGGGAGGTTTATAAATTCAGAGCCTGGTGGGGGGCAGGACAAGGGGGAAGGAGGCTGTTAATGATATGGGCCAGATTGGATTCTGCCTGCAACAGGGACACAATCTGGATATAGCCACCAATAAGTCCGGACCTGAATCAGTTATCTACTGTCACAATAATGCAGCATAATAAACGGTCCCCAAACCTCAGACACATGCAACAGTAAGCACCGATTTTTCTCCCACAAGTCTGTGAGTCAGGTTGAGCTCATTTCAGCTGGTCTTCCTGTTGTGTCTGTGGTTGGTGGGTGGGTCCACTGGGGCATGGCTGATCTAGAACATTTTCTTTCACAAGTCTGACGGTTGACTGGCTATCAGCTGAAGCAATGATGGTATGAGGAGAAAAAAAGCTTTCCTTGACCCTCTGTCTGGGTCTGAAAATTAAACTGGCAAAGATTAACAGGAGAAAAGCATATAAATATATTTAATATGATTTACATGACAGAGGAGACATCATAAGGAAATGGAGACCCAAAGAAGCCATGAAAGCTGAGTGTCTGTATGCTGGTTTGATGAAGAGTGGCCAGGCATAGAGAAATATGATAGAGCAAAGATTATGAGGTCAGTGCAGGAAACTGAGAGAAACTTAGCAAGTCCTGATTGTTTGAATTCTTCTCAGTGTCCCTTTGTCTTCAGACGGGCGATGCTCCTTTCCTGTGGGTGCAGGGAGAGGACCTCTCACCTGAGGATTGCCTGACCTGCTGCAGGGGAGAAGGGCAGAAACAAGTCGGAGTGGCCTTCCTGCTTCTGACATTTTCTCAAACTCCCTCAGCTTAAAATATGCAGTGCCAAGGTGCATTATGCAGGGGTCAGACTGAACTGCCCCAGGTGTCTGCCGTCTTCCCACAGGCTAGCCTGGGCTTGCTCCTATGGTGGTAGCCAAGTTCCAAGAAAGAATGGAAGCACAAAAGATTGAGTCTCAAGGCCCAGATTCTTGGGATGGGAAACATAGGTTTTGAGTCTTGACAGGAGAAGTCCAATGGCAAAGGGCACAGATACCAAGAGAGGTGGGGAACTGGGGGCATTCCAACGATCGCTTTTCCAAAAGGGTAGCCCGCCCAACAGTGTTGCAGAGGAGAGATCGTGAAGCCACAGGGATCAGGGTGAAGAGCTATTGTTAGAAGGCAGATTTCATCTCAGAATATGCAAGAGGAAATAGTCCAAACTGTCCCACAGTAAAACAGGCTGCCTTAAGAATCCATATTTTTACATAATAATAATTACTGATGTGAATGAAGTACCTATTTATGTGTATCAGACAATGTTCCGGGTGGCTCACAGGAGTGAATTGTGGCAAGAGCTCCACGAACAGACAGCCGTGACCCATCATGCACATGTGTTCTGCAGAAAGAGGCCTGCCTGGCTGCTGAGGGGCCATGCTGTCTGCCAAGTCCTGAGCCCAGGTGTTGGGCTATGCTGGCTTGGAGAAAAGAGAACCTTTCTCTAATTCATGTCCAGGTGATGCATGAACTGGCAGTAACCCTGCCTGCTTAGGAGGTTGGCATTATTCTGGCTCTCATTTTGGAGCTAAACAAAATGAGGCCTAAGGGAATTTAGGTAAGTTGCCCAAGAATATACAGGTTTTGAGCAGAGTGGAGATTTGAATGCAGTCTAACTCCACAGCCCATGCTCTTGACCATAGAACTATCCTGCCTCAGTAGATCCTTACAACAACCAGCTAAGAAGAGGACAGCATCTTCATTCTACCAATGAGCCATCGGAAGGCAAGAATGTAGGAACTTGCTAGAAAATGAAGGGGCTTGCATAATGGATGGATCAGTAGAGGAGCCTATTCCGATAGCCATCTAATTCCAAAGGCTGTTCCTTCACTTTTAGCCATAACCTGTCTTCTCTCCATCAATAGTCTAAGAAATTCTCTCATACTGAGGGCATCCAAGAAGAGATTAGAAATATATGGAAAATATATACAGAATTATAATTATAGAATTATAATTTAATGTCCTTTTACCTCTGACATCCTGTGAGTAGGACTGGCCGAGAAGGCTCGCTTGGCTATTCCATTCTAGACTAGGTCAATCTCTAGTGCTCTCAAGTAAGATCAAGAAGAGGAGCTCTCCTGGATAAAAACAAGTATCCAAAGCAAGAAAGGCATGGAAATCTGGTCAGGACATTTATTTCATCTTTCATTGTCTACATCCTCCCAGCTAGGGGATGCTGAGGAGTCTCAGGGTCAGCAGTCTCACCTGGATCCTTTTAACTGTCCATTATCTACAATGGGGGCTGGCAGACACCCTTCCTTCTGGGAGTCACCCTCAGATCTCCCAAAAGGTTCTGATGTCACAATTGTGTCATACAGAGAATAATTTACAGTGAAATGTCTGACTTTGTGCATCAGACTCACCAGTGTGGCTCTGGAAGACTCATGAGGAGCAGAGGGAGTCCGAGGCTGAGCCACCAGAGGTTAGGATATCCAGGGGTTCCCCACAACCTGTTTCCTTTTTTCCCCTCTATCACTCTCTGGTTCTAATTCCAACCCTTCCAGACTCTGGCTTAGCAGCCTGGGATTCCTTTGGATTAGCTACCTAACTGGTCCCACCCACACCAACTTGTTGTATTTCTTCGATACTCCAGATTTTAAGTGGCCCTGCACCACCACCACCACCACCACCACCACAAACCTGCCTTGTCCCCAAGCTCTGTCCCAGTGCTGTGTAGCAGTTGACACAGCATAACCCAGGCTGGGTGGACCAATCTCCCCAGTGCCTACTGCTCATCCCACAGTGACACTGAGTTTGAGATCTGGCTGTACAGCTGCTTCCTTGCATGACCTTGGGCTAGTTACCTGAAACTGGGTAAGCCTCTGTTTCCTCAACAGTAAATGAGGACATATTACCTCCCAGGACAGTGTTAAGAATTCAGTGAGATGAAGCATATAAACTGCTTACTACAGGGCTGGCAATTAGTAAGTGCTCTGTTAATTTGTGTCTCCAGTCCAAGCCTCCCCTCAAATCTGTTCCCACAACATCAGATTCTGGGCTTGCATGAAAAACTCAGCTTCTCTGCTTTGCTGCCTAATGGGCATTTCCGATGCAAAGTGTTCAAAGGGAATAGGGTTTTCCCGCCAAAACCTATTCCCTACACAGCTTCCTTAACCTCAGTGGATGGTTACACCAACCTTCCAGGGCTCAGGCTAACATCACGATCCCCCTTTTCTAGTACATCCCACACCTAATCCATCAGGACATCTCACTGGTTTTACATTCAGAGCATACCCAGGACCTGACCATCTCTCACCACCTCCATGGCCCCAGCTGACCCAGTCACCACCATCTCTCACATGGATTAGGCAATAGCTTCCCCATTTGTCTCCCTGCTTCCACCCTTGGTGGAGTTTGCCAGAGTAAGATCACGTCCCCCCTCTGCTCAAAACCTTCCAGCAGCTTCCCATTTCACTCAGAATCAAAACCAAAGTCCTGGCAATGGTCTACAAGGCCCTGCCTACTGTGCTTCCCCTTTTCCTTTTTGACCTCAACTCCTATTCTCCCTTGCTCTCTCCTCTGAAGCCACAGGAATGCCTGCACTGTGCCTCAAAACACATGAAGCACACTCCACCTCAGGGCCTTTGCACAAGCTATGCCCTTGCTTCAAAGTGCATTCCTAATATAATCTATGTACTCATTCTCTCCTTCATGTTTTCCATCACAGGATGCTTCCTGAATGATATCCACATGACCACCTTTTGCAGTGACAAACCTCCCTTTTATCAGCACTCTCCAGCCCTTTAACCCTGTCCTTACCTTCTATTAAGCATGTATCACATTCCAACATATTACATAATCTACTCATTTATTGTGTTATTTACTACTTCTCTCCCCTGCTAGAATATAAACTCCAGCTGATAGATTCCAAGGGCCTGAACAGAGTAGGTACACCACATGTATCTGTGGAAGAAATGAATAGACTAATCGTAGCTATTAGTGTTACCATGTTTTGTGCGTCTTAAAACAACGAGTCATGTCTCACTCCTGCTTGTATCTCCAACACTTACTATGGGGCCCGGCACTGCAGAGATGCTCAGCATAGATATGCTGAATGTATGAAACCAAGGAACCACCCCTTCTTTGAGACAGAGAGATGCCCAACACTGAGCTCATATTGGCTTTCCTGAAAGGACAGCCCCTCGTGTCATGTCCAAAGAGAAAAATTGCCTATGACATGTAATTTAGAACCTGAGATGCCTGGATATAAAGTCTTACTCAAGTAAATGGGATCAAACATCAGGGCATTTCCACTCTACCAAATGGATATTCTGGATTGAATATGGTCTCACATTTCCTCCCCGGCTTCTCAGGAGGCTCAGGGTGGAGTCAAGGAAGGGAAATTTGCAGAGTTGCCATCTGGAGGCTGATGGTCTTACTTCAGCCGGGTAATCCCAAGCCCCATCAGAGTCTTGTTTTACTATCTGATCAGTGAGAAGCCATTGCCTCCCTAATATCTATTTTGAGCCTTCTCCATCGCTTCCGGACCTGGAAGAACCAACAAATCTTCTTATGACACTTTCAAGCCTGAAGAGTATGGATTCCATCTGGGGCTACAGTCATCTTCAGCCTACCATATCACAGCTAATTGTGTACTTGAAGCAGTGGGAAAAACTCTGGCTTCAGACTGGAATTTCCAGTCTGCTAATCACTCACCATGTGACCTTGAGCAAGTGGCTTCACCTCTGTGAGACTCAGTTTCCTCATCCATAAAATGAACATAATAAAACCTACCATTTGTTATTTTTTGGGGATGTAGAGGAAATAAATGCTCTTTCACTCTTAGACCCTGAGTTCTCCAGGACAGAGAACTTTTTAAGAATCATTTTATTCATCCATTTATTGAGTACCTCCATTTATTGAGATCCCTACAAGATCTCCAAGAGACAAATATTAAGGTATTGTCCTTGCCTTGGAGGAGCTTACTTCTCTGTAATAAAGCACTATAACTTGAAGTGGTTTGTTAAAATAAGAGTATGAACAAGTACCATAAGAACACAGAGGAGAGAGTAATGATATTTAGAAGGATCAGGGAAGGCATGAAACGATATGATGTGTGAAGTATCAGTTTTCCAGGCAAACAAGGGGGTGAGGAGGAAGGGTGTTTGAGACAGAGGGAACAGCATAAGCAAAGCTGTGGTGACACCTGTTACTCACCATTATAATTGTGACTCCCCAGCCTCCAGTATGAAAACCCACCACATGGAAATTCCAGGTAAATATGTGTTAGATGAACAGCTCTTTATTAAGAACACCACATGGCCATCACAGTATGTTTTGGGCATTCAAAGGGCCCAGTTTTGGTTCGCATTCAACTTTGGGGGAGTAGAGGGAGATTGGTACTTAACCATCCTGCCACTGCTTCCTTGCACTTGTGAAATAACCATGACCCTTGGGAGGCTAGGGAGTGGATACCGAGACTGAATGTGTGCATGAGGGTGGGCCTCTGCCTTCCTCTCTAGTTAGCTGTACTGGGATGATGGTCTGATATTTTTTTATCCACACATTTGGCCTCCAATCCATTGCAGCTTAACCCCGCCTCTACTGATAACCAAAGGCAAGAAAGAAGTATGACCAGGCTTCCAAGAGAAAGAGATAAGATCATGAGGATATCACTAAGGGCATCAACATGAATGCTCATGCCCCCACTGCATAGAGGGGAAACTGAGGTTGGAGAATTTATGTTTCCTGCTAGTAAATGGCAGAGCTGGGATTCTAAGTTTGGGTATGAAAAGAGCTGGCTTATTTTCCTTGATGCTGAGGACTAAATAGGTTTGTCCCCCAAAATTCATATGTTAGGGCCTAACCCCAGTGTGATGGTGTTAGGATCTGGAGCTTGTAGGAAGAAATTCAGTTTAGCTGAGGTCATGAGGGTGGGGCTCCCATGATGGGATTAGTGCCCTTATAAGAGGAAGAGAGAAACCAGAGCTTGTTCACTCTCTACCACATGAGAGGACACAGCAAGAGACACCTGTTTGTAAGCCAGTAAGAGGGTTCTCATCAGGAGACAAATCACACAGTACCCTGATCTTGGATTTCCAGCCTCTAGGACTGTAAGAAGTAAATAAGTCATGCAGCCCATCGTGTTTTGTTATGGCAGCCTGAGAAGACTGAGACATTTGTCCTCATGAGACATATATGCCTGGCAGCCTTGACCAAAACACCTGTCTCACCCGATTCCCCCACCAAGCTTCTCAGGTGTCCCGGAAATGACAGAATGACTAGGTCTTCTCTGTCTGTCTCTTGTGTCTCCTTTAATTGTGTCATTCTTGGTCCCTGGGTCACTGAATTTTCTAGTCCCAAGCCATCCTTGGGAAGGTGACCAGTCTCTAAGTTGTCTGAGGACATCAGAAATGCAGAAATAACCCCCTGCTGAGAAGCCAGGGAGGGTCCTGACCAGGATGAGGGTCCCTGCAGTGGATCTGGACAGCGGTACTCACAGCGGTCACCAGGGATACCTAGCCAGAGAGAACAAGGACAGCCAGAAGCAGAGCTGAAAAGCTGTGGAAGGCACGGTCATGGAAAACAGACCTTCCTGGCTCTGTGTATATGTGTGTGAGTGTGTGTGTGTGTCTGTGTGTAAGAGAGAAAGAGAAACAGAGACAGAGACAGAGACTGAGACATGACAGAGAGGGGGGGATGGGCTAATGCACATGGTCATAGGGGTGAACTTGAAGAGAGAGTATATGAATGAAGCAATGTTCCCTGGAGAAACCTCCAAGAATTCTTTCTTCTGCAGACATTTCAAATACCTCAGATGCCATGTCCATTCATTCCACCAAGGCTCTCTAACATGTCTTTAATTTTGATTAAAGGAACTGTTTGTTTTACCAAATACCAGAAAATAACTCAAACCTGAGTTAAAGACCTAAAGGCTTTATACTGAATAGGACACAGGCTTTTTAAAGCAACCACTCCATACAATAATAATCTGAGTGACATAGTTCTCAAGGTCAAGTAAATCATCCTCTCCAGTATTAAAAATGACATCGTTCATGCACATAAACTAAATATTAGATTGAGGATAAATGATGTGGTGTGTGGGTGACGGACTAAAGCTTATTACTCTTTAGGGGCTCTCTGTCAAAACTATCTCTATTTTTCCATCACCTTCCTGGGAGGAAACATAAATGACAGAATCAGGAGAGGACAATTTTGATTGGACAATATGAGGAACTAACTGTCATTATATGGAATTCTGCACTTGTGTCTAAAGAAACCAGCGTAGGCTGCCCCAAGATGGGCTACTTCGGCATGAAGATTATTTTGAGCTAAAAAGCAATCAAAACTCAGCAGATCAAGGAAAAGCTCTTTACCTCCCCCTCAACTGCCTAAAAAGAATTTGGATAGAGGACTTGCTCCAGGAAGAGAGCTGTCACCACAGAGAACTACATTATACTATAAGCTAGGTATGATGGACACAGAGGAACCTAGCAAGACCTGTTTGATCAAAGTCCTTCATGTCCCATTGTTTCTGAGCAGCTCAGCAAACATTTAGTTACTGTAACATGTACTGTTTTTCATCTTCCTGTAAATTGCATTCCTTCCCTTTGTAGGTCCAGCTCCCTAGCCCCTTCTCCTTACTCCAGAATGACATATATACCTCATTTGGTCTGTCTTTGGTATTTCCTTGTCTGTGTGGATTCCCTGTTTGAACGTCATTAAATTTGATTTTCTCTTGCTAATCTGTCTCATGTCAATTTGGTTCTTAGTCCAGCTAGAGAGACTTTGAAGGGGATAGTTATTCTTGCTCTCTGACACCAGCTGCCCTTGTCTTCACAGAACAGTGAGGACAATATGACAGCAGCCCGCAGGAGGCTCAGAGAAAATCAGCCATGCTAAGCATACACAGAAGCCACACCTACAAGCTCTGAGCATCCTTGAATGCAGAAAGATGGATAAATGTTTGTTGAATTTAATATTAAGAGGAATGAATACAAGCACAGAAATGAAAATAGGAATAACTATGCTGTTGTTCTCCAACTGGACAAAACACATGAGAGGTTGAGATTTGTCTTGAGTCACCACGCTTTGAGAACTGTAGACACCCTGGAATATAGCTGGGGAGTTGGTGCCTGGATCTCAAAACAATGTTGTAAGAAGAAAATTGAAAGAATGGAGAACATTTGGTGCACAAGACCACCCATGGGGCATGATTGTTGTCTTCAGAAAATGGAAGGTTCTTTGGAGTGTCTGGGTAGCTCAGTCTGTGGAGCCGTCTGACTCTTGATTTCGGCTCAAGTCAAGATCCCAGAGTGATAGGATCGAACCCTGTGTTGGGCTCTGAGCTAAGCATGGAGCCTGCTTAAGATTCTCTCTCTGTCTCTCTCTCTGTCTCTCTCTTTCTCTTTGTCCCCTTCCCTTGCTGGCACTCTCTTTCTGGGGGAAAAAAAAAGGCTTTCAATGTTGGAAAGGGAATCACAATTGCTTTATATGGCCTTAAGGACAATGGGACCCTCATGTGAATTACTGAGACAAATTTTACCTTAGAATTTAAATTTTAACAATTTTCTAATGATACAGCTTTCTAATGGTAGAGCTTTAGGGCTGACTCAATAGGAAGTAAACCATCTACAACTAAATGTCTTCAAGAGATGTTCTATCAGGTGATAGACTCAAAAGTTAGCCTAGATTACCTTTGATTCTATGAAAGGAGGAGAAATCACTATATTAGTTGGAGTAAGAGCTAGGCTGCCATAACAAAGAGACTCAAATTTCAGTCATTTAAAGAGCAAAGAAATGTATGATTCTTGTGCATAACAGTGTAGGGCAGATTGCCACCCTCTGCTCCATAAAATCATCAAAGGAACTGGGCTGGGGCAGGATTGGAGTGTGGCTTTGCCTTCAACATGAGGCTCCCAAGGCTATCCCAGTCATCACCATATCCACTCAGTGGGGAGGAAACAAAGCCCAGGACTGAGGCTTCTTATGATCCAAGGGATACAGAAATTGCACACATTTCTTGCACTTCCTTTCCTTTGGTGTGCCTGGTCACATGACTCCACCTCACAGCCAGGGATCTTAAGTATAGCCTGAGCTGAGCAACCAAGAATCCCAAAGGAAAACTGCTTGGGAAATAAACAGAAGAAGCTGCCACAGTCATAATCTTATAATTTAATCATTTGTCATTTTCTGTCAACTAATTTGTTTATTAACAATATGCTAGTATGAATAATAATATCAATACAAATTAATATGTTAACATTAATATTAATATATTAATACAGTTAAAAACACAGCTTTGGATCAAATATGCCTGGTATCAACACCTAGCTCAACCATGTAAGAGCTGATGGTGGGTGGGCAAGTGAACCTCTGTATGCTTCAATTTCTTGATCTGTTACATAGGAATAATACAGCTAATAAATAAGGTTTTTGTGAGGGTTAAATGAAACAATGCAATTAAAGTCTTTAGGACAGTGCCTGGCACCTAGTAAAAGCTCAGTAAGTATTAGTACTTATTACTAATATTAGTACTAATATAAGTACCAATTAGTACTTACTGCTGCGTAAATATGGGAAGGAAAAAGTACGTTTTTCAGGGTATGCTCTGGACAGAGTTTCCACTGACCTACGTGAGCAGAATGGGAAGTGTTTTCATGGCATGGAACTGAAAGGGATGGTTTGACCTTTTCACCTTCAGAAATGGATCCATGTACATCCTCTGGTCCCCACTTATTTACCAAATCCAAGAGGAATGATTGCTTTATAACGTTTCTTTGCTGTCCACCTTCCCACATGCTTTGGAAAGGGAAAGCAGGCTAGAAAAACGGCAAGGTGCCACGCCTGACCATTCTATAATGTAATTAGATTCTAAGCAAATAAACATACCCCACTTGCTGTATGAAGTCCAATCAGTCTTCAGAAGAAGGGTAAAAACATCATCACAAGAACAAACACAACCCACAAATAAATAAATAAAAATGTCACCCATGTCTCAGAGCCAGCTTGCATTAGCAAACTGGTAATCAGAGTTTTCAAATGGAAACATACTTTTGCCATCTCATTTGGGCTTTTATGATGAATTTTGCACGATGCCCGAGGCTGCCTTACAGGAGAACTGGGAAGGCCTCCTCTGATTAATGGGGCTGATGATCTCCTCTAAGAGGCTAAGGTTGCTTGAGAATTCAACCCATTAATTAGCAAGAGCCTTGGCTGCCTGAGGTGGTCCAGGCCCACCAGGAGCTGGGGACTTGGCCTGGTAAGAAAGTTCTAGCAAAAAGCTGTGGTCGTTTTGGTGGGGGTGGGGGACTGGTAGTGAGGGAGGCAAGATATATTGTTTTGAGCACCTCTCTGTGCTTAGCACCTGTAAGTGGAATTGCACTTAATCTTCACAACAAACCCATGAGGGAAGTGTTTTCACTCCTATCTTATGGATAAGGACACTGAGGTCCAGCTACTAGTCACACAACTTGTAAGGGGGGTAGAACCAGGAATCAGATTCATCTCTGCTTTTCTCCCTATCCTGAGGGTCACTTTTTCGTAATACTGATGAACAATCAGAGTCATGTGCTAGAGAAGCTCGGGACAATGGATGAAGAATATCACCTGAAACACTGAGAGACCACTCTGAACAGCACATTTACAATGTGTGGTGCAGGGGATGACACAGGGGCTCTGAGACAGGATTCTTGCAAGGTCACACAGCAAGTAAGTGCTAAGGACAAAACTAACCAAAATTTATGAGATTCCAAAGCCCAGTTTGTTAGACAGGTGGGACGCCGAGGCTTGAGGGATGTGTAGTATCTGGATGGAGGAAGAAGCCCAGAGGTGGATGGGTGGGGATCCAACACAATAACAGGCTGATGTGAATTTCCTTATCTATTCTGACATGCACCTGTCCCATTTTGGCTACCAACACTCATGCCTTCCTCTTTCTATTATCCCAATCCCCCACCTGCTGAATTTCTCCTGCACTTCTTTGCCTCCATTCTTTTGCCCCCACTAATGCTTCCTCCTGGAATGCCTACCCAGTTCAGCCCCATCTGTCCTTCAAGGCCAACCCAAGGTCTACCTTCTGCTGGCCACCCTTTGTATTATTTATTCATTCATTTAAGAAGCATCAATTCAGCAGGTACTATGTGCCTGGCAATCTTTGAGGTACTGGGGACTCAGCAGCACAAATAGTAATTCCCTGTCCTGAGGGGACTTAGCTTCTAGTCGGAAGAGACAGAAAATAAGCAAATACACAAATAAACACTCGCACCATGGCAAATGGTGACTAGTGCTCTAAGGAAGAATAAGCAGTATATAGTGATGGGGTGACACAGAGGGAAGGGTGGGGAGGGGAGGCTCTCTCAGGAGAGGGATGACAGTGGAGTGGAGGCCTGGATGAAATGAAAGAAAGACCCATGCAGACCCAGAAGAAGCAGACCCTGCCAGACACAGTCAGGAAACAGCAAAAAGGCAGGACACCCGGCACCAGGTAAGGGGAAGATGGTGGTCGATGGCTGAGAAGGAGCAGAGGCCTTGCTTCCCTGACTTAAACTGACCACTCTCTGCTTTCCACCTTCTCCACGTAATTAATCCCCAGAACATCTGTTTCTACCTCCCCTGATCTGTTCCAAGGTATGCTCTGATCAATGTGAACATCCTCCACGAGACCCACTGGGATTGAGGACCTTGTTCTTTCCCCATTGTGGCCTAGCTCCCAAACAGAATGGCTCACATAGAGTCAAGTCACAGACTGGGAGGACTCAGCTACAAGGTGTGCGGGTGGGAAGATGGGTCTAGGAAGCAATAGGGTATGGAGTCAGCCATCACGGCACCCCGTGGCCCAGTCCATCATATCTGCAGGGGCTCAGCAACCTAGTCGGACATGTCTGGCTGTCCGACTGGCAATAGTGATGCTCAGAGTCAGGTGTCAGGTCACATCTGTGATCTGCATGTGAGTCATCAGAAGTCATCAGAAGGCCCTCCAGCAACAGGGCCAGGACCCCCAGAGGACGGCTAAGAGGTAGAGATGGGTAAAAGAGTCAGGAGGCTGAGGGTCAAGACAGAGCTTCAACTACAGCTGAGAAGTGATGTGTTCTAGAGGAGACTGAAGTAAGAAGCTTGTCCACGAATCTGGGCTGAATGGCTCAATCCCCACACAGATGCCCAGGCTCACCCTCCCCATACATGCAGTCCCAGAGATGTAGCTCCTACGGGGCAGAGACAACAGTTCCTCCAGATGGAATCAGGTTCTGGGAGGAACCTCCAACAGACAGACTGAAGGTGCATTGGTTTCTGGCCTCATTAGATACACAGAGGCTACACGGCAGCCTTGGATATACAAAATAGTACAGATGATGCTGACTTCCTGCTCTTGGGCAAGCCTCTTGTGCACACAGTGCCTTGGCTGCCTTCTCTGTGAGTTCCTTGGAGAGGCTTACATGACAATCTGGGAGATGGTGGTGGGGAGCAAGCACTTCATATGCAATAGGTCCCTACTTAGAGCCAATTCTGAGTCCGAAAAACAATTTGTAGCTGCAAATGCATAACAACTCCTGGGCCCACCCCTGTAACTCATCCTTCCTCCAGTGATCAATCAGAGAGCTTTAAATTAGCTCCCTTGGCCTTCCTGTTCTCCTCCAGGCTTGCTGCCGAATCTCTGGTGAAGCCCCCAGGGTCACTGAATGTGAACACGGACTCTTCTAGCAAACAGGAGTCTCTCTTCTCTGCCTGTGCCAGCACCAAGCACTCCAGAACCATATGGAGCAACTCAGTGCTGCAAACACTGGGAGGGAGGTGGGCAGAACTCAGAAAAATGGAAGATCTCCCAAGACCTCCTAGTCTTAATGGTCTCACTTTACATATGAAAAAGCTGAGATCCTGTGAAGGGGAGAAAACAAGGGAGAGAGGGAGAGGGAGGAAGAGAGAGAAAGGGAGAATCTTTTTGTGGCTTTCAGCTTGATTGAAGAAATTGCCTACATCTCTGGTTACCAGAGATCTCAATTTCCAGATTTTATTTTAAGCTATATTATTAGTATTTCATGTTTTGTTACTTTATATGAAATACAAGCATTCTAGGGCACTGCTGTGGAGACAGTCCCTCACAGTCCAAAATGAGTAGGAGTTTGGAATAAGGGTTGAGAAGTGGATGTTCCTCTAGCACTCCTCCCCTTTCTGAGGATACATACCCTGCCCTAGTTCACGGATGGCCAGGTCCCCCTTTGGGCATCTCATGAAACAAAGGGAAACTACAGTTATAGCTACATTAGGTGGCATGGTCAGAGAAGCCTCACACAGAAGATGGCATTTGGACTGAGTCATGAACGGCAAGAATAAGGCAGCCAGGGGAAGACACAAGAGCAAAGGGCTCCAAGCAAAGGTCCTGAGATAGAAACACAACTCACATTAAAAAAGAGAAAGGGAGGGGTGCCTGGGTGGCTCAGTTGGTTAACCATCCGACCTCAGCTCAGGTCATGGTCTCACAGTTTGTGAGTTCGAGCCCTGCATTGGGCTCTGCCCTGGTATTGTGGATCCTGCTTGGGATTCTCTCCCTCTCTCTCTGCACCTTCCCCACTTGTGTGCACACACACACTCTCTCTCTCAAAATAAATAAATAAACTTAAAATAAAAAGAGTCTTTCTGACCTTGATTTTTGCAAGAACCTCCAAACTGGTTCTTCCCGCTTCTGTCCTTGATTTCTACACTGTATTTTAACACAATAGCTAGAAAAAAATACTTTAAAATGTAAATCAGATCGTTTTACTTATTTTTCCTAACATCCTGGCCTTTTGGCATGAAGAAAAAAAAAGAAAAAAGAAAATTATCTAATCTAAGTGTCACCCATTTAATTCAATACCGATCACTGTTTTGTTATCATTCTACTTGTGTTGTCTTCATAAATGCTGATCACCGTCTGAAAGCATCTTGTTTATATGTTATTGATTTTCCCTCCTTACCCCCTAAAATGTAAGCTCTATCATCACAGGGATCTAGTCTACCTGGGTTATCATTGCATCCCCATTGCCTGAAAAGTGGTAGGTACTGCATAAATATTTGTTGAATGAATGAATGAATGAATGAGTGAATGGATACCAAATGTGCTGTAAGGTGAAGTTAGAGGAGGCAGAGGCCAGAACACATGGAGCCTTGTAAACCACACTAGGAAGTTAAACTGCTCCACATTTGATGGGAAACTTTTGGGGAAGTAAAGAAGGGGGCCACTTTGTCATATCTGTATTTTTGAAAAGATCACTCTGCTGTGTGGAGAGCAGATCGTATGGAGGAAAAAGATGACACTGTAGACGATGGGTGGTTAGTGCAATGGCCCAGAAGACAGAAGACAGTTGCTTACACTGGAGCCCCAGCAGTGGAAATGGAGAAATATAGGCGGATTCTGGGTGAGTTTCGAGGCAGAGCTTGAAGGACTTAACTCTGGAGTGGAAGAGATGACAGAAAGCGAGAATCAAGTAAAGACCCCCAAATCCATATCTCCAGGACAGAACATTTCTCCATTCATTCAACATCTCCTCCTGAATATTATATGATGAATCTAAAAGTAAAATCTTTATCTCCTTTATATCGAAGGAAACATTCCGTCTCCACGTCTTTATTTATAGCTCCTGAGAAGGACCTTGACTGGCCCATTTAGATCACATACCCAGAACTTGAGACAAGGCCTTGGAGAACTGGGATTTGTCAGGCCTGGATCATGCAGGTGGAAGAAGGCGGTGATTGGCCAGCTCCTCAGAACCATGCAGACCTGAGGAAGTCAGTTCTGCCAAAAGATGGGCAGGGGAAGGCCATATCTCAAAAGGAAGGAAACGAATGTGTGGCAGACAGAAACAACAGACAGCGACTACTAATGGCACATCACTGCCCCCAAGATGAAATACAGGCCTGTTAGCGTGACATACAAGGGCCTTTACCATATGGCCCTGTTAGCCTCCCCTGACTCATCTCTTAGGACTCTAGCTGTGCTCTGGTGATGCCCAACAACCCGCAGTTCTTGGAGGGTGCCCTGCTTTCTTTTTCACCTCTGAACCTCTACTGGAAATGCCCCCTGACTGTTTCTTTGCCCAAACCGTGTTTTATTCTGCTTTGATGTGATCTTTTAAGAGACAGCCCTTCCTGATGCTCAGACCGCCAGAGATTCTATGTTTCCATCTTTCATCCTCCGCAGCCTGTGTGTGCACAGGGGTTTAGCCCTGTGTGTGCACTCAGCTGGGAGCTCCTTAAGAAAACAGCTGTGCCTTTCATCTTGATGTCCATCTACATTTTAAATGCCTCTGTAACTATTTGCTGCCCTAGTGAACAGGAAGGAAGAGAGAGTCAGGGAGTGAGGAAAGGGGAGAAGGAGGAAAGGAGGGGTCTGAGCAATGAATGGAAGAGCATTTCTTTTTTTTTAAGGTTTTTTTTAACGTTTTATTTATTTTTGAGACAGGGAGAGACAGAGCATGAACAGGGGAGGGTCAGAGAGAGGGAGACACAGAATCTGAAGCAGGCTCCAGGCTCTGAGCTGTCAGCACAGAGACCGACGTGGGGCTCGAACTCACGGGGTGTGAGATCATGACCTGAGCTGAAGTCGGCCACTTAACCGACTGAGCCACCCAGGCGCCCCTGGAAGAGCATTTCTTAATATAGCAAAAGAATAAAAACCCTGGGGAAGGTCAATAGTTTACTTTCAGTTCCCCATACAAAATTTGTGGCCAGGATAGTATGCACAGAACACCTGTGCATACCCTGAGACAGATTTCCTGGATACTCCCAGATGTGGAGTGAGAGTCATGGTCATGTACCACTGGTTGGGAGAGTACACTGGGACAAGCCTTTGGAGAGCGATTTGGCAGCATCTTGCAAAGTTGAAGATGCACATACTCTATGACCAAACTCCTAGCTGTAGAGGATCTCTCACACACTTGGGGACATGTACAGGATTGTTAGCTGCAACATGATTTGTAAATGTGAGAGATTCATCAGCCCAAATTTCCATTTACAGGAGAACAGGTAAACAGCTCCTGCTATGTTCATTTATTGGAATAGAATACGGGAGGCAAAAAAAATGATCTAGCGCTATCTATATCAAAATGGATGAGTCCCAAGGGCATATGGGAAAACAAGTTGTAGAAAGATATGAAAAGTATGATATAAGCCAAGTTTAAAATGTGCAAAACACATCAACATCTTGCTTATGGATAGATATTTTGTTCAAGTATAAAAATGTGCGTGGAAATGTTAAACTATGCTCAGAAGAGTGATTATAACTGGTGAGGAAGGGATATAAGTGAGATGGGGCGGGGAATGCAGATCGTGTTTATAGGGAAATTTAACTGCATCTATAATGTTTCATTCCTTTTTAAAGTCTGGAACACACATGAAAAATCTTTGATAAATCTGGGTAGTAGAGACAAGGGGCTTTTCAATATTATCCCTTCCAATACAGTAGTCACTAGCCACATGTGGCTAATCCATTTTAGATTTAAGTTAATTAAAATTTGATGAAATTTAAAATTCAGTTTCTTAGTACACTAACCACATTTCATGTGCTTAATGCCATATGTGGCTAGTGGCTGCCATACTGGAAGACTAGTGACTGCCATATGCAAGAGAGCAGATTATAGAACATTTCCATCATCATAGAAAATTCCATTGGACAACCCTAATCTACACTCTTGTATAATTGAATATTTCATAGTTAAAATTTTGAGATTAATTTGACTAAAGCATCCTCTGCTGTCAGCTATCATAATAACACAGAATCACAAAAATTAGTTATATAAAATCTGTTGTATACCATATTGAATTTTTCAACCAGTAAAGGTAGCCTTTGTTGGGAGAGTCGCTGACCCCATAACAACCACCATGCATTAAGAAACTAAGCCCCCAGTCAGTAAGCACACAACAAAAGACATGAAGGAGTATGAGCTAGACTTGCTGAGAAATTTCTCAAATCTAAATAGGTGGAGTGTATTAAAGGACTCTCACTCCCTCACATTATCAGATTGGAGCTAGGATTTCTCATAAGGCAAGGGGAAGGAATATTAATGGAGAAGAAATGTTTGAGCAAGCACACGCGCACACACAGACATACACATGCACGCGCGTGCGCACACACACACGGGCATTCTAGAATAGAAACACAGAAGAAGAGGAATCAGAATTACATATGTCTGCTTGATTAAATACATTTTTATCCCCCGTTTGACAAAAGAAGAAAACAAAACTTCAATAAAGAAGTTAACTAATTTTCCAAGGATTGCAGGCAGCAACAATGATAATAATGACCATTTACCTAATGCTTGCTAAGTGCAAGACACTCTATGAGGCACTTTGCAATTGCTCTCTCATTTGATTCTCGTCATCACACCTCATAAATGGAAGTCAAGATTTGAACTCAGGGCTTTTTCATTTCAAGGTTTGTGCTCTCTTCACGATATTATATTGACTGTCTAGCAGTAATCATTCCCGAAAAACATAAGGAATTTCTGGTTTTAAAGACTTCCTCTCTCTGGGGTGCCTGGTGGCTCAGTCAGTTGAGGGACCGACTTTGGCTCAGGTCATGATCTCACAGTTTGTGAATTCGAGCCCCGTGTCGGGCTCTGTGCTGATGGCTCAGTGCCTGGAGCCTGCTTCTGATTCTGTGTCTCCCTCTCTCTCTGCCCCGCCCCCACTCATGCTGTGTCTCTCTCCCTCTCAGAAATAAACATTAAAAAAAATTGTTAAAGACTTCCTCTCTGTAGAGGGTGTCTGTCATGTAACACAGCTACTATAATATGATATGATCAGTGGTATATTAGATGAAAGTATGAAATGTTGTGGGAGCCATAGGATGAGCCCATAAACTAAGTCAACATAACAAAAATCAGTTGTGTTCTATACACTGACAACAAACTATCTGAAAAGGAAACGAAGAAACCAATCTTATTTACAATAGATTAAAAAAGAATAAAATACTCAGGAATAAAGTTAACCAAGGAAGTGAAAATACTTGTACACTCGAAACTACATAATATTGACGAAAAAAATAAAGACATAAATATATGAGAAGATATCCCATCTTCCTTAACTGCAACATTTAGTATTTTCCAAGTGTCCATATTACCCAAAGCAATCTCCAGATTCAATTGCAATCCCTATAAAAATTTCAATGGCATTCTTTACATAGATGGAAAAAGCAATCCTAAAATTTATATGGAACCACAAAAGAACCCCAGTAGCAAAAACAATCCCAAGAAAGAAAAAAAAGCTGGAGCCATCACATTTCCTGATTTCAAAATATATTACAAAGCTTTAGTAATTAAAACAATATGATTTTGTCATAAAAACAGGCATATAGAGCAATAGAATAGAATAGAGAGCACAGAAATAAACTCACATATATACAGACAATGGGCCTTCAATTGAGGTGCCAAGAATATACACACAACAGGAAAGGATAGGGTGTTCAACAAATAGTGTTGGGAAATCTGGAGATCTACATGTGAAAGAATGAAATTGGGTCCTTATCTTATACCATACACAAAAATCAACTCAAAATGGATTAAACATTTAAATATAAGACGTGAAACTTTAAACCTCCTGGAAAAAAACATACAGGGAAAGCTTCATTACATTGATCTAGGCAATAATTTCTTGGATATGACTCCAAATGCACAAGCCACAGAAGTAAAAATGGATAAGTAGGACTACATCATACCTACCCTGGATTTTGATACTACCAAAAATCTGCCCTACCTATAATCCCAACTTCTTGTCCTTCTAGATCTCATTCCCTCATTGAGGTCTTTACTTCCTTGAACACCTGATTTTGCCCCCAATCTATTAGAGGAGTTTTCTGTTTTCACTACTTTCCCTACATGCCCCAGAATCAATGATTTGGTTATTCTTGTGACATTACCCTCAATCTCACTTCTGCCTTTTGACCTCTAATCCCTGCCTGACAAGATCCTATCTCTTAATTAATCCACCAAGGGAATCTGGTGCTACAGGACATAAGAACATAATAATTTCATTGAGGATGAGAGGTACAGGATCTCATAAACTGTATCTCCCAACCTGAGCCACCAAGTTCCTCCCGGACCCCACTCCAGTATATGATCTCCTTCCTAGTTCACTTCTTACTTCACATAAGAAATATAGCCAAGGAGTAGAAGTGCCATCCAAATCTCCTGCTCTAATTATGACCTTATTTTTATCTAATGCCATCTGAAATTCATTCAATTTTTTTTAACATTTATTCATTTTTGAAAGGCAGAGAGAGGCAGAGAGTGAATGGGGGAGGGGCAGAGAGAGAGGGAGACACAGAAACAGAAGCAGGCTCCAGGCTTTGAGCTGTCAGCACAGAGCCCCACGTGGGGCTTGAACTCACGGACCGTGAGATCATGACCTGAGCCGAAGTCGGCCGCTTAACCAACTGAGCCACCCAGGCACCCCTCATTTAATTTTTTTTAACAGTAGAAAAAATATTCCTCTCTCCCTAAGACTAAACTTTCCATTAAAAAAAAATCCTCTCTGTTCCAAGTACCTCATTCCTTAACATTGGTCTTAACAGTGACTTTTTGGGGCTGCCTGAGTGGCTCAGTCAGTTGAGTGTCCAACTCTTGATTTCACCTCAAGTCATGATCTCATGGTCTTGGGACCAAGCCCTGCCTCAGGGTCCATGCTGGGCATGGAGCCTGCTTGGGATTCTCTTCCTCCCTCTCCCTCTGCCCCTTCTCCCAACTCTCTCTCTCAAAAAAAAATCTAAAAAACAAAACAAAATTAAAAAAACAATGACTTGTTGAATTTTACACCAAAAGCAAAGGGACAAAAACATAAATAAACAAGTAGGCCTATGTCATATTAAAATTTTTCTGCACAGGAAGGAAGTAATCAACAAAATGAAAAGACAGCCTGCAGAGTGGGAGAAAATATTTGCAAACCATATACCCAATAATGGATTAATATCCAAAATATATAAGGAACTCTTAATAGCAAAAAGAAAAAAAAAACCTCCCAATAACCTGACTTAAAAATATGTAAATGACCTGAATAGGCATTTTTTTTTCAAGAAGATGTACATATGGCCAACAGATACAGGAAAAGTTGCTCACCATGATCAATCATCAAAGAAATGCAAATCAAAACCATAATGAGATATCACCCCATATCTTTTGGGATGTCTACTATCAAAAAAGACAAGAGATAACAAATGTTGGTGACGATATGGAGAAAGTGGAGCCCTTGGGCACTGTTGATGAGACTGTAAATTGATACAGCTGTTAAGAAAAACAATATGGAGTTTCTTCAAAAAACTAAACTAGAACTACTGTATCATCCGGCAATTCCATCTGGGTATATGCCCAAAGAAATGAAATCATGAACTCAAAGAAATAACTGCATTTCCATGTTCACAATAGCCAAGAAATAGAAACAACCTAAGAGTCCTTTTATAGATGAATGGGTAAAGAAAATGTGATAAACATATGCTATATAGTGCAAAATCATTTGGCCTTAAAAAAGAAGGAAATCTTACCATTTGCAACAACATGGGTGAACCTAGAGGGCATTATGCTCAGTGAAATAAGCCAGACAAAGACAAACACTGTATGGGATCACTTGCAAATGGAATCTTAAAGCAACAACAGCAGCAACAAACTTCAACTCGTAGAAATAGGTAGCAGATTGATGGTTGCCAGGGGCTGTGGGTGGTGGAAATGAGATGTATTGGTCAAAGAGTACAAACTTTGAATTACAGGATGATAAATTCTCAGGATCTAATGTACAGTATGGGAAACATAATAATATTGTATTGTATACTTGAATTTACTTATAGAGTAGATCTTAAGCATTCTTACCATACAAGAAAGAAAGAAAGAATGGAGGGAGGGAGGGAGGAAAGGAAGGAAGGAGGGAAGGAAGGAAGGAAAGAAGGAAGGAAAGAAAGAAAGAGAGGGAGAGAGAAAAGCTATGTGAGGTGATGAATGTGTTAATTATGATAATCATTTCCCAATGCCTACATATATCAAGCTATCATGTACACATTAAATACCTTATAATTTTGTCAATTATTTGTCAATAAAACTGCAAAGATATTAATTTCCAAGTCTACTATTAATAGAAACACATTGATACAAATAAATATAATCTTCCAGCAAAATAGAGCATGGCAAGTAAAAATTAAATGAAAAAATATTTAAAGATGGTGTCAGGGGAGCATGCCAGCTTCAGGATGCAGCATGTGGAAAAGCTCCAATAAAGGGGACCTGACCCTTATAGAGATGACATGTCAGAGTCACCTCAGATGGCTCATTGTGACTAAAGTGTAGGTCTGGAGAATGATTGGAAAGAGATGCGGCTGGACAGGCAGGAGGTGCCAGGGAATGGCATTGTTTGTTGGTCATGCTTAACATTTAGTGCAAAAGGGGACCCACTAAATACTTTTTACATAAGGAATTGCTTTGATTTATTTGCATTTAAGGAACATCCCTTTGGCTATTATGTGGAGGGAAATTGGTTAGAGATTATTGTAGTAATCCAGCAAAGGATGGTAAGAGCCTTAACTAGGTAGAGATGGAGAGGAGAGAATTTAGAGACAATCCAGAGGGAGAATTCACAGGACATGGTGACTAATTGCATGAGGAGACAAAAGAAGAAGATGAGGTTAAGAATGATGGCTGTGCTTTGTGCTTGGTTGACAGTTAAATGGGTGTTATCACTGAAAGGAGGAACATCAGAAAACAGTTTGGAGAGAAAGACATGAGTTAATTTTTGACATGTTGTATTTTAGATGCCCACAAAATTCACAGGCTGGTGGGTATTAATGAGGAGTTGATTTTATAGGTCTGAAGCTCAAGAGAGTTCTGTGTGAAAAGTGCAGAGATTAGTGAGTCATCAGTATGGATTATTCACAAAAGCTAAGATATGGAAACAACCTAAGTGTCCATCAACAGATGAGTGGATAAAGAAAATGTGGTATGTTATTCAGCCTTAAAAAAGAAGAAAATCCTGCCATATGTGACAACACGGATGAACCAGGAGGACATTATGCTAAGTGAAAAAAGCCCAACATAGAAGGACAAATACTGCATGATTCTGCTTACATGCCATATCTGAAATAGTCAACCTCAGAGTCACAGAGAGTGGAATGGTGGTTTCCAGGAGCCAAGGGTGGGGGGTGCAGAGGGTTGCTGTTAAACAGGTTTAAAGCTTCAGTTACACAGGATGAGTAAGTTCTAGAGATTTTGTGTACAACATTGCACCTGTAGTTAACAATACTACATTTTGCTCTTAAACGTTTGTTAGGAGGGTGGATCTCATGTTAAGTTTTCTTATTTATTTATTTTTTTAAAGTTTTACTTATTTATTTTGAGACGTGGGGAAGGGGCAGAGAGAGAAGGAGGAAGAAAATCCAAAGCAGACTCCATGCTGTCAGGACAGAGCCTGACCTGGGGTTCCATCCCATGAACAGTAAGATCATGACCTGGGCCAGAAATCAAGAGTCAGGGAGGCACCCCCACAATAATAATTTTAAAGATCCAGCATGTCAAAAGAAATGAAAACTTAAGTTCATACAATATATAGTTCTTTTTTCATAATTTCTCAAAACTGGAAATAATGCAAATATCTTTCAACTGGTAAGTGCATAAACAAAATCAGTACATTAATACAGTGGGTGCCACTCAGCAATGAAATTGATGCAACAACATGGGTGAATCTTCTCTACACACTATGATTCCATCTATATGACATCCTCAGAAAGGCAAGATCATAGGGGCAGAAAGCAGCCATGGCTGCCAGGAACTGGGGAGGGGGAAATGTTGACTACAAAGAGGCCCAGGGAAATATTTTGAGGAAATTAAATTGTCCTGTATCTTGGATGTTGTGGTACCAACAATTTTTGGCAAAATGTGTAGAACTGTACTCCAGAAAAGGTAAGTTCTGTGAATGTAAATCACACCTCAAAAAAAAAAGTGGAAAAAAAACCAGAATGTGGCCATAAGAGTAGGTGGTTAACGATTTGTGAGGGTCAGGGTCATTGGCATTGAACAGATCAAGGATGGTGAGGTAGGGGAGGTGGAGACTGAAGTTACTGGGATAAAAATCTGGCATGGAGTTTAGAGGAAAATTGAGCCAGGGGCCAAAATGGAAACTGACTTGCTTCTTACCAAATATAAATACTCATTTAGGTACAGAAGATTAAGAATATTCCAGATTAATCATGTTATAAATATTATATATATATATATATATATATATATACACACACACATATACATATACATATATATGTATATATACACATACACACACATATACTCAATGCATGATTCTTTTATTTTTTTTTAAATTTTTTTATTTTTCATTTTATTTTGAGAGACATAGTGCAAGCAGAGGAGGGGAAGAGAGAGGGAGACACAGAATCTGAAGCAGGCTCCAGGCTCTGAGCTGTCAGCACAGAGCCTGACATGAAGCTCAAACTCATGAACCATGAGATTATGACCTGAGCTGAAGTCAGACGCTTAATCAACTGAGCCACCCAGGCACCCCAAAATGCATGATTCTTTTTTTTTTTACTTATTTATTTTAACATTTATTTATCCCTGAGAGACAGAGCATGAGCAAGGGAGGGGCAGAGAAAGAGGGAGACAGAATCCAAAGCAGGCTCCAGGCTCCAAGCTGTCAGCACAGAGACCGACACAGGGCTTGAACTCACAAACCGTGAGAGTATGACCTGAGCTGAAGTCAGCCGCTCAACCAATTGAGCCACCCAGGCACCCCTGCATGATTCTTAATCTAGGGGTAGGTATATGTATATGCATGTGTGCATATATACCTATATGTGTATCTTATATGTATCTTTATATACATGAGAATGTGCATTATTCCTAGTATGATTCTTAATCCAGGGATATGTGTATGCATGTGCATGTGTGTATGTATACTTATATATAGATCCTTATATATATGAGAATATGTATTTATTCTCATATGACCCTTAGTCTAGGGATACCTACCTGAGGTCCCAGATTCCTAGGGTCTTCACATCACAGGAGATGCAGCAACACACCCATAGGGGAGAGTGGACTCAGACATTTCCCAAAGGGACCAGTCAGAGCTGTAAATTGAGCATGGGTGCCTGAGTGAAGAAACTGGCTTAGTGCCTTACACAGGAGCCCCTGGGCATGAGAGGAAAAGCTGCTCCTGAGTCACTGCACTTTGGAGGAGACCCTAATCCATATGTACAGGTCACCATGTTACTTCTATCCAAGCAGGAATTGTACCAGCCCAAGGGCCACCCTGTGCTCTTGTCCAGGATACTCTAATATCCTTTTGCATGCAGTATTGGGCAGGCAAGGTTCAGATTCTAAGTAAAGTGAATGAACAGAAGAATACAAACTTGTAGGCAGTGTTTGCCCTGGTGATTGAAGTCCATTGCTGTACCTATTAATAACCCACCTACGTGAGTGGTCTTGTAGGGATGGGACCCTAAATCCTGAGCTGAAACTCTGTCCTTCCTCAATCACCCATCTGCACTGTGGACAAGGCCAAGCAAGTGGCCCCTGTGACTTTGAACCCAAAACCTTATGTGGAAGCCCAGTCCTAGTGACTAGAGAGCCCCAAGGCTACATGCCCAAGGCCAGGACCAGAGTAGACCGAGCTGTCTCTTTTTCCCTTTCCCTATGGATGCACCATATGTTTCTGCACTGTCTTTGCTCTCCAGTGGACAGGAAAGATAAGCCTAAGGAAAAAGCATTCCAGGGAAAGAAAGGGCAAAGGGGGTGGCCTCAGTGGTGTGCTGGAGCTGGCTCCTATGGTCTCAGGAGAGCCAGAGTGTGTGTATCTCTTCCCAACATCACGTTCAGTGACTTCACATTGGTAGCTTGAAACCAGCCACAGAGGGAGTATTTACACCACAGAAAGTGGCAAACATACAAGCCAGAATGTTTGTTTTGTTTTGTTTCCCAGAGATCTGTGGTTAAACATTCACCAGACAACACCAGCTTGGCTGGATGTCTAATGCAGTTGTCCTGCCCATCCCTGGCTTCTCATGGTGAAGATGTGTTCAAAGGAGCAATCTCTGGTCCATTACACTGCACTTGTTTTGTGAGAAAAAGAGAATTGAAAGAGACAGAGAGGGAGAGAACATCCCTACGTTGAGATCAAAGTTTTAATCACTTTGTTTATCACATGACCTTCCTTCTGCACTTCTTCCCACAAAGTTGACCTTGAGCCTGTCTCATCCATGCCAGCTCTTCTTGTACAGAGAGAGGAGAAATACACCAGAGACTTCAGATCTCTCAACAGGATTTCAACCTAGCATTGGTACACATCTTTTAAATGTTCAATAGCTCTCCACAGCACCTCGTTATGTCCTGTGGACCAACAGACTGGGATTTAAACCCATCAATTATAGACAGTTACGCTGCACATTGAAAGCCTGGGACACACGGTGGCAGAGCTGGGATGGAAACCGGCAGGCCTCATAATCATCTCCAATATAAAATGGACACATCCCTCCCCACATGCGAGTGGTGCTCTAGTTTCACCTGAGAAACACCGGAATTGGGTCACAGGGAATTTACCTGTGATGCAGAGTGGCATGGCACGGGAGTTAATGATCTGGTGGGTGGCATGTGGAGACAGGGTAATTGAAGGGTTAGCACCATGAGGCGGTGGGGTAATTGCCAGATAGACGGTAGAGGCTTTTGTTTCAGGTCCAGACAGCAATTAAAGACCCTGGCACAGTGCTTACTAACCACACATCCAGGTGTCTACAGGACTGTCCACACATTGTAGCCCTCGTAGCCTCCCCGCACACCCCCTGCCCCCACCAGCCAGCACTGGCTCTGCCAACAGCCCCCTAGAGATGAGTGAGGACGGTCCTCTCTCTGCTCAAAGCTGAACAGTTTTGTCCAACACATTACATTCTGCAGTGGAGAGCTGCAGAATTCCTTTTTTCCTAACAAAGATCTAAAAGTCTAATTTAAAAAGACAGTGTCATGATTTGCTACAAGTTTCCCCAGTCTGGGAGCGGCCTGGGGACCTGCGGACATGTTTTTTTGGCTAGCTTTTTTCCAATTTCCTTGTCAGCAGTATTTCCACCTCCCTGTTTTCAAACGTTGCTTTGTTCTATCTTTTGAAGACTCCAACCAGTGCCTGTTTGTATAGTAAACTCCCAGGAGGAAATCAAGTCTTATCTGTCAGTTCAGGACGTTTTCCACTTATTTTTAAGGAAGAAAAGTCAACAACTCAAGAACTATTAAAAAGGAGTGAACAACAAAATGGCAGGTAGCTGCTTTAATTTTCTTTCAAGGGCCTCCTGGCCAGGCAGCCTGGAGGAGGCCAGCTTATGGACTGACATTCAGATTATCTGCAGGCAGCTGTCCAGTACATGGCCCTATTTCCCAGACCTCAGTCATCTGTTTACTACCATATGACCAACCATTTACTTGTCACTTTTTTCTTTACATTGATGCATGTAATTTTACTTGGGTAAATGTGTTTTAAAAGGAAACTCTGAGTCAAGGGCAAGAACTCCTTCTTTTATATCTAGAAAGGATTTACAGAAATGTACTTGGGGAGGGACCCAGAGAGCACCATGGTAAGGTGGGTGCCAGGGAAATGCAGTTAGGGAATGCAGCTGCCAAAGGAGTATTTGGGTGTCAATGGCTCCTTGCTGCCATGCATAACTAACTGTCCCCAGTCCCACCTGCCTCAAAGAGAGATTGCCTAGGTCATAATCCCAAGAGCTGGACGATAGAAGCTTATTTCCCCCATGTGAAATACACATATACGTACAAGTGTTTGCATCTCTTCTTCTAAGTGCCTTCTCTCCTTTCTCTCCCCAGTACCACCCCGAACTCTGGGGCTGTACACTGACTCAGGCTCCCAGGGAGAGTAGAAATACTTGTGATCACCAGGACAGGCAACCACAGGAGTGAAATTAAAAATAGATTCTTTATTGTACAGAAACATGGATCACGTGCCTCTTCCCTTCTAACACCATGCAAGATACCTGCAGGTGTATTAATTAAAGCATATTATAGTTCTGAATTATTTTGTGCCCAATAACTTATAGACTATGGGAACATTGAGAGAAGGGAAATTAATATAATCAAAGAAATTACAGAAAACTTTAAGCAGAATGCATTTGCTCTGAATTTAGAAGGATGGATTAAATTTTGATGGGAGGTCATGGTGGAATGAGGGGGTTCTAGTTGAAGGGAAGAGCATGAATGAGGCAAGGAAGAGCAAAAGTGTCAGGGAACAGCTAGTATTGGGTATGAATATACATTGAATAACAAGTGCAGAGGGCAGTGGAAAGAGTCAAATTAGGAGACAACATTGAAAAATTAGGCTAAGAATAAACATGCTTTATGCTTGATGCAATGGAGAACCATCAGAGAGTTTCTGCAAAGAAAGAACAACAATCAGATTTACGATTCAGAGTTGACTCTAGCAGCTGTATGCACAACTGGAGAGACAAAACCATTTATGGGGCTATTATCACAGTGCACGTAGTGTGAGGACCACATCCATTCATTCATCAGCCACACAGCAATTGTTTGTTGAGTCTCTCCTCTGGGGACAGAATGGTGGACAATAAAAACTTACAGTCTACTGGAGAATATATCTTGATCAAACAGTCATGCAAATAAATTCAAAATTGTAGTGGCCTTAGGTGCCCATTTGGAAGATACATGAGTGTGTTTAACAGAAAGATTTGACTTGGTCTTGGAACTTTTCCCCAAGGAAATGACAGTTGAGCCAAGGTCTAAAAAAATTAATGCAATTAGCTTGGCATAAAACAGAAGATTTTTCCTTGTGGAAAGAATATGCTAAAACCCTCTGATGGCAGAAACATGACATATAGGAAAGAAATGAGAAAACTCCAGCACTGGAAAACAATGGTGGGTGGACATGTAGAGCCAAAGAAGTCAAATCATGTAGGGTCCCTTAGCCTATGTTAAACTATTTTTGCCTTTTTTCCAACAGCAAATGGAAGAAAGACACTGAAGGGTTTTAAACAAAAAGGTGATATGATGTGTTTGCATTAGATAGATCGGTAGATGATAGAGGTTAGGAAGATAGATGATGGATGATAGATGATAGAGAGAGAGAGAGATAGAGAGATAGAGAGATAGATAGATAGATACATACATACATACATACATACATACATACATAGAGGGGGGCAACATTCAGTATGGAGAATCTCACTATGAGGCTATTGTCATGGGTCAAGTGAGAGATGAATCATAGCCTGGACAAGGTAGTGCTGGGGGAAGTAAAGAGAAGTAGATAAGGTCAAAGATATTTAAAAAGTGAAATCAATAGGATTTGGTTATAGATTGAATATGGGGAAGAGAAGAGAGGGAGGTATCAAGGATGAGGTGAATAGGCAGTGGTTATGTTCCTTGAGACAAGGAATGATGGAAGGTGTGTAAGAGCACAAATGTGTGTGTGTGTGTGTGTGTGTGTGTGTGTGTGTGTTGGCACATGCAGAAACCACAAGTCCAGTTCTGAAATGTTAAGTTCAGGCTGCATCTTTTCATACCAAGACCAAGAGTAACTGTCAAGTCAATAGTATGTAGGAAGGTCTGGAGCTCAATGAGAATAGCAAGGAAAGGAAGGCATCAGAGCAGCAAGGTGCCATATAAACCATTTTTGGACCAATAAAGTTCAAGTCTCCCAAGATAAATATCCCAAAGATAGCTGCTATATTCTGATTATATTGAGATGTTTTTATTTGCAAGTAACTGAATGCCTTAATTCAAACTGAAAAAAAATAATGAGAAAGTTACTCTCTCATGTATTTGGAAGAAGTAAGGTAGGGTGGACATGTGTACTGTTCATCCAAAGACTCAATAATGTCAACATTTCTATCCCTGTGCTCGGCCATTCCTAGTATTATGTCTATCCTCAGAGGATGAAGGCCTCCACAGGTCCCAGGGTTACCTCTAAACTTGACAATGCCCAGAGAAAGAAAACATACCAGTTTTGTGTGTGTGTTTCCTCTCTCAAGTCTCATTAGTTGGGATTAGCTCATATGCCAAGGCCTGGATCAATCACTGGCAAGAGGATGGGATAACAGTGACTGGCTTTGACTAACGATGCATGACTTTGACTAATGATGGATGTTGGAGAGTCAATTACTGTGTCATTTAAAACTATAATAGATAAGATTAGATAGGTGATGGATGGATAAATAGATGATATATAGATAGATGATAGATAAGCAGATAGACATAATAATAATAGGCAATCATTGAAAGTTAGGTGTGTCAATATTACAGTAAATTCTTTACATAGATTGTTTCATTTAATCCCCACCATAGTCCCAAAGCACAGGTTGTATTTTTTTTATTCCCATTTTACTGATGCAGAAACAGAGATTCAGAGAAGTTAAGTGATTTGCTGCAGATTACACCACAAGTAAGTGGTTCATATTTCATCACGTTTAATTACAAAAACCTATGAACTTAACAGTTATGCAATACTGCCTTTCCCTGACCTCCACAGGGTTTTTAATATCAAGATTTTTAAAAAAGGAAACGTTATCTCATAAACACACATATACATGCGCACAGAAAACACGTATGTATATACAAAAATCTTTTTGCGAAGATTCCTTTCTGAGTTCTCTCCTTTTGTTTTGTCATAAGCATTTATAAGTATGTGTTTACTTTGTAATTACAGATTAGATTAGATTTTTATGCCCTTTTCCCTCTTAGCACAATGTTGTACATATTTTTACTGTTTCTCTGTTCTTTAGAATCACTTCTTAATAACTATTTCCATGAGCAACTATGCAATGATTATGTAAGCAATTATTCTTACACTGTTGCATGGTATTTCTAATTTTAAGTAATATTGATAACACTGCCTATGAGAATTTCAGGCTTGTCAGGCATTTTCCCTCTTTCATTTGGGTTGTTTCCTCATTTTCCATACAGATGAGGGAAAATGCTGGGCCAACAGGTATGAAGCATCTTACAGTTCTGGAAATGTCCTGCCAAATTGCCCTGCAAAAATGTTGTGCTCATTTGCACCACCACACACAGTCTGTAAGTACAGCATTAATAGAGCTGTCCAGCCTGCGTGGGTTGTGTGGAAGACTGCTATTTTTTATTACATAATAGAGATAAAATGGAACCTGTGTATTTTCTCCTGATAACGGAGGTTGAATATTTTCCCATATATTTAATTCCTATCTGTATTTCCTCCCACATAAGGAAATCCCCTCTTCCTACCTTTCCTCTGTGTGATTTAGGAGTTCTAAATGCTGCGCTCTGAGGGTGGCCTGGGAGGTGGGTCCATGGAGGGAGTGCTCGTGTGAGATGGAAACGTCCCTTGAAGTGTGGGCTTTTTAAGGCCTGGGAACCCATTTTGAGCACACGGGCAGCAAAGCCACAGATGTGAGGGCCCTTAATGGGGCTCTTAGGGGAGATGCTGTTATTAAGATTTATTTGGTCCCTTCCAGGCTGTAAATTCATTTCGTAGTTCAGTTTCACCGTGTGCCATAAATAACCAGCGTCACCCGGGCACAGAAACCAGCCGAAATTAGACTTAAAAAAATACTAATAACCTGGTGCAGTTACTTGATTCCTGCGCATATCATGCACCAAGATCACCCTTGACCCCCCCCCCAACCTGCATGCACACACACATGTGCATGCAAATGCACACACGTACACACACACCCACACACTGTGGTTGCCTGAGAAGAATACGGCCTTATAGGACCATTCTAACCAAGTACAAGAGAATGAAGACAGATGTTGGCAAATAAATAATTGCTGGAAAAAAATTAACATTTTTCCATAAGCAACTCTTAAGATGTAATAGAGTATTTCCTGGGAGGTACAGGAGAAAAATAAAAAGTAGGGTCACGGAAAGAGGGGCGTGCCGCCGGCTTCTCCTATCACTGCCGTCATCATAGGTGAGGAAACACGCAGCTTTCATCAGGTAACTCAGTGGGAAGTGAAGATTAATAAACACACACAACCAAAATCAAGAGAAAGCCCAATCGGGGGCATGATGTAGTGACTCAACTTCGCAATCACAGGCTTAAAAAGCAGCCTCAGCCCCACTCCATTTGGAGTGGTTCTTAATGATTTAGGGGCCTGGAAATTTCCATACAAATTATGGAGATACATACTATGCCGCTGGACCTTGCAAGATGAATTCAAGCAGGAATTTTAGGTGATATGTCTGCCCCACAAGTCCCTCCCATGTGGTTAGTAATGAGGATTAACTCTGGGAGCAATCCTGGCTACACCCCAGCGTGGTGGCAGGTCCTGATCTCAGGTCAGCCTAACTCCAAAGTCCTGGTCTTTTCCTGCCTTGTGTGATGATACAGTTAGTTACCATGTTAGTATCATGGTTTGGGAAATTTCTCCAAGCACTATCTCATTAGATTTTCACTCAGCAAACAAACATTTTGAGGGCTGCTATGGGACTGAATGTTTGTGTCCCTGCAAAGTTCCTATGTTAAAATCCCACCCCCCAACACGATACTATTAGATAGAAAGTGGAGGTCTTTGGTATTGATAGTCATGATGGTGGAGACCGCATGAATGGGATTAGTGCCCTTATAAAGAAGACCCCAGAGAGATCTGCCTTCCCTTCTACTAGGTGAGCACACGGTGAAAAGATAGCCATCTATGAACCAGGAAGCAGAACTCACCAGAGAACAACCCTGCCAGCAGTTTGATCTTGCATTTCCAGCCTCCAGAAGTATAAAAATTAAATGTCTGTTGTTTATAAGCCACACAGTTTTATGGTATGCTGTTATAGCAGCCTAGAATGGACTAAAACAAGGGCCTACTCTATGTCGAGCACCATGTTTGTGAATAAAACACAAACCTTGCCCTCAATGTGTTTCAGATCTGGTGCAGGGAAGAGAAAAAAATTCTTAATGAAAATTGGTATGAAAAACACCACAATGGGGGTGGTCAGAGATGCTGTGGGGACACTCATGAAGAGCTTGACTTGCTCTTAAGAAGCTGAGACTCAGAATTTTCCTGATTTGTCCACACTCACACAGCTAGTAAGCAGCAGAGCTGGTACCAGCATCTGCCAAATACCCACATCCCCTGGGTGTCAGTTTTCCCATCTGTAAAGTGGGAATAGTGTGACCTACCTCATAGGCTTGTGGTAAGGTCCAAGTTAGGGAATACATGTGATGGTATTTTATGAAATGTAAGTGCTATTTGTGGTCCCTCTCATTGTTATTTTCAGGCTATTCCAGACCAGCCAAAGGATTTGGGAAGGGAAAAGAGAGAGAGAGTTATAGAGATCAAAACGTGGGTCCAATATGATCGGTTTATCAGATTTAATTTAAAAAAAATTTTTAATGTTTATTTATTTTTGAGAGAGAGAGATAGAGTGCAAGCAGGAGAGGGGCAGAGAGAGAGAGGGAGACACAGAATCTGAAGCAGGCTCCAGGCTCTGAACTGTCAGTGCAGAACCTGACATGGGGCTCAAACTCATGAACCGTGAGATCATGACCTGAGCCAAAGTTCGATGCTTAACTGACTGAGCCATCCAGGCACCCCTATATGATTTAACTTCTATGTTCATTCATATAATCAATTAAAATACATCAAAGGCTGGGGTGTCTGGGTGGCTCAGTCAGTTAAGTGTCTGACTCTTGATTTCAGTTCAGGTCATGATCTCACGGTTCTTGAACTGAGCTCTGCATCAGGCTCTGCACTGGCAACACGGAGCCTGCTTGGGATTTTCTCTCTCCCTCTGTCTCTGCCCCCTCCCTCACTTGTGCTTGCTGTCATTCTCTCAAAAATAAATAACAAATAAACTGAAAAAAATTTTTTGACATATCAAAGGCCTACAATGTACATGGCACCCTAATAGGATCTAGTGAATAAAGCAGTGAAGCCACCAATTGCACATTCCTCAGGCAATAAATAATCTTCACTTATGTCACAAAGGCAGAATTTGGGGAATGTGAAGTCTTACAGAAGGGAGACGGATGTCTTCCAAAAGCATAGGGAATGTTTCCCATGTGGCTCTAGTTGAGAGCCAAAGGTTGGGTAAGAGTTCTGGGTAGGAGGAAGAGCATATGAAAGGGGCCTGGGGCCAAGAAGGAATGGCTGCAAAAGCCAAAGTAGCTGGAGCCAAGGAGCAAGGTCAAGAGTGAAGGAAGCTAATATCCCATATACACAATGCAGGGAAGGGGCCAGTGGGGGGGGGGGTCCATCCAAGAAATGGGAAGTCAGTAAAATTATCAACACATAAGTGTGCCATTGAATGATTTACCTTGTTAAAAGCTCATTGCAACTTGGTGTGCTGGGACTAGATGGAAAGGAGGAAAGACTGGATGTGGAGATACCAATGAGGAAGTAATTGCTCTGGTCCAGGAAAGAAAGGATGGAGCTTGGACTATGGACTTGGCAGTGGAGATGGAGTATCTCAAGGGTCATATGCTAGAGAAATACAAGATCCTCCCAGTTACAAACCTTTCCCATCAAACTGTGTGTTCACACACACCCCCTCAGGCCAGCCCCTTGCACGTAAAGGAGTTCTCAATTTATGTGTTTCTTTGAGCTGACTTCTAGATGGAATGTACCAGCAGTGAGCATCCCTAAGTTCTCAGATGGGTGTGAATTGAAAAGCACCAAAAAGAAAAATGCTTGAATCCAATCCAGACTGTTTTTCCTCTTCTTAAATGTAGGCCCTTCTTGTCATCTAATTCTGAGTGATTCTCAGATGAAGGCAACTTAACCTGTGTCGTGCCATCGAAACCATATCTGCCGGGAGGAAATTAAACTGCTGTGTCCGTGCAGTGTAACACTTGGCAGAAAAGAGACAGTGCTTCATGCTCTTGTGCTGGCATCCAGTTTTTTAATAACCACGTCTATTCAGTCAAGACATCCTCATCACTCTCCCAGAGAAATGCTTACCCCCACCTCTTCATCTTACATATTTCAAGAGCCTACAGTGCACTCTGAGTAGGACAGAGAACAGGGATGATGGCCACCTCTTGGTGTGGACTTCTGAGATCATGCAGAGGGCAGTTATAGTATGATTTTTGCCTGGGCCATCTCAACAGCCATGTTGTAGGCAGACCACTCCATTTAAGAGATGGGGAAACTGAGGCCTACTGAAGCCGATGAGGTGGTGGCACTTGTCATGTGGCAAGTTTCCTAGAGGCTAGGCTTGAGATAGGGGAGAAACATGGAGGGGAGAGAGGGAGGGAAGAAACTAGACCACTCATGGCTTCACTCAAAGCCTACACTCGGCCTGATTCCTCTAGGAATCAAGGGAAGAAATTGCAGCATAGAAGTTGTCCTTCCCAAATGCAAGAGAGCTGGAGACTTGGTGCCATACAACAGCCATTGGTCACGGGCTTCCCCCCGAGGTGAGTGGGGACTTTAATCCATGTTTCTGACATGGATCCTAACTCCTATTAAGTTAGAGTTTGCTGGACATTACAACCTGAAAACATTTTAGTCTCTGCCACCTTGAACCCCAGAAGTGTATGCTTGGTGGAAAATTCAAGAACGGAATATGGAGAGAGAAGTAAAATGATGGCCATGGGCCACAGAAGACTGTGATGTTCTCCAGGCTAGTGGCTGTAGTCCCTCATCTTTGCATCTCCAGTACCCAGCCAGCAACTGGCATTTAAAGCCCATACAAAGAAAGAGAAAGAAGGAAAAGGGAGGTAGAGAAAGAAGAGGGAACAGGTCAGTTGGGTAAGTATTGAGGAAATGCCATAGTTATTTCATTTTAATGCCTTTGATCCTCCAAATTTCCTAACTTTAGATAGTATCAAGGATACTTCTAAAGATGTACAAATGAACCTGCAAAAATGGACAGATGAAGAAGAAGCCTCCAGGGAAAGAGGAGATCAAGCAAGGGAAACCAATGTCTCAGAACCCATTTGAGGTCAACAGTTATGGTCAGCAGTGTCACATGTGCCAAGAGGTCAAACAGAGAAGGGTGAAAGAGTTCTTACTGGATATGTCAACAAGGAGATGACAGGCAACTCCTTGATTCCATGAGCTGTCATTCATTTCCGTGGCCATGACCTCCACATGGGAGCACTGGCAGGGGCTGCAGGGTGGAGGATGCAGAGAGGAGAGGGAGGCAGTGCTGGAGAGAAGGGACCCAAGGAGCATTCATTCATCCCCATGTGGGGAATGGTAGCCCACTTAAACTGCACCTTCAGCGCACCCCCTCCCAAGTCAGGAATTGGAGCTAAGAGTAAAAACATTCCATATGTTCTGATTAGCTACTACCTCATTACCATGCTTTGCCTTGCAATGTAGCCTTTCAGTTAATGAAATGTGGTGCTGGGGCAAATGAGTGCATGTAGGAGAGGGGGGCTCTGATGGTGGCACTGAACTTGACTTTTTCACACTTGTGATTCCTTCTCCCCCCACCTCCATCCCAGAAAGAGAAAGAGCTAAGAGAGAAGAGGAGAAAAGAGACAGAACTTGAAACAGCCTCCAAATCCAAACAACGAAAACAGCAATTGCTATATTTCAAGCCAGTGCAAATTAGACTAAGCGGCCACAGAAGCCAAATGGAAATCGTAATTCTTCCAGTCCCTTGCTGCTCCGACACGTGTAATAGGTTTGGCAGGGAGTCAAGGAAAACGGGGGCCAAGCCGCGGTATGTTTCAAAGAATCTAAAGGCTGCTCACTATGGGGAAGCCAGATTTCTGCCCAGCTCGGGGGAGGGACGTCTGGACCAGGCTGGACTGGTCCCATTCACCACCGGAAGAGGGTTCTGGGTCTCTTAGAGACTGGAAGCCTAGAAGAAGAGGCAGACATGTTCAGTGTGAACAGGAGTCCTGCATGGCCAGGGCAGAGTTTGAGGGGGGAGGCCTGCAGACCACCCAGGACCAGAATACTGTGAAACAGGCTCTTTCCAGGAAGGCTAGAGATGGTGCAGAAGAGGCTGCCAGGAAATGCTCCTGGTTAGATTTGTCACAAAAGAGAGGGAGGAGAGGAGAGGATATGGGAGGGAGCTATCTCTTCTCTGTTCAGGTACTCTGCTAGGTATTCTCATGAACCCCCAGGATACCTGTCAGTCCTCCTGTTTCCCAGAGGAAAGTGAGAGCCAGAGAGTTCACAGGGCTCACCTAGGTTCAAAGACCCTTGAGAGTTAGGACTTAGACCCAGTTCTTCCTGACTGCAAAGCTCATGATCTCTCCTCTACCCCAAGGTTGGCAAACTTTTTCTGTAAAGCTCCAGAAAGCAAATATTTTCAGTTCTGCAGGCCAGATGGTCTCTGCTGCACCTACTCAACTCTGCTATTGTAGTGAAAAAGCAGCCATAGAGCCATAGACAATATGTAAACAAATGGGCACGGCAGTATTCCAATAAAACTTTATTTACAAAACCAAAAGGTGGGCCAAATTTGGCATGTGAGACATAACTGGCCACCCCTGCCCCACACTAATACAAAAAGAAACAAAAAAAGGATACTGCAGGGACTCACACAGGAGGGAGGGGAAGTAATCTTAACACTGCACCAAATGCTACTAGAATAAGTGTACTGACAAACCAGCTGGCCATATGGCATAAGGGTTCAAGCACAGGTTTTATGTAACTCAGTCTTGTGTAGGAGTCCGGCTTTGCCCCTATACTGGTTAGATAATCTGGGGCAAATTACTTGACCTTTTTTACTCTTTGTTTCATCTTGTATTACATGGAGATGACAGCTGAGCCTGTCTCAGCAATTTTACAAGAACTAAATGAGGTAACACTTGTAATGTGCTTAGCATAGTCTCTGACATGGAATAAACATTCAGTAAATATTAGCTGCAATTATATCAGAAGACACTTAATCATCAACAGCCCCGCAAAGTGGCTCTCATCACCTGTGCATCATGGATGAGGATGAAAAGTCTCTGGTAGGATTAAGGATGATGCCTGAGGTCATGAAGCTGGAAAGAGTCAGCACTGGCTGAGAAGCTGGAATCCCCCTGAGCCTCAAGTTCCTGTGCATTTCACCTCACTGTGAGAGGAAGGACATACCCAAAGACAGGACTTCTGGTAGACAGAAGCATGGGGAGAAAGACCTCACTGCCAGCACCAAACTTTGGGGACTTGATCCTTCCCATGTTGTCTTCAGAGTCTGAAAGGATCATTGTCCAGAGCTTCTGCCTGGATCAGGGATCAGTCCTGCTGGGCTCCGGAGGCCACACTCTTGATTTTAATGGCCCTAAAAATATCTGGGTGTGAAAGACCACCTCCTCTGAAAGCACTGCACTGCTGTGGACACCTGTGGGCGCAGAGCTGACCAGCTGGCTACCTTCACTGGTGTGTACTGTTCTGGGATGTGGCAGGAAAGGGATAATGGTGTTCTATCCTTTAGGGAAGGCAGGTAGCAAAGCCACCAGTGTTCTAATGTTTCAGGAGCTCAGTTATTAAGTGCTCATGCTTCAAGTACACTGGGCAGAAAGCTCCGGCAGAAAAAGCTGAGGGCTCTTAATTCAGAAAACTTAAACGGAATTTGAAAAATCACGTCTTTGCTTGCTTCCTGGTACAGTCCCCTCTTTCTGCATCTTTGGGGGGTGTATATTAGCTTCCTGTGGTTTCTGCAACAAATGGCCACAATGGGGGCTGGGGAGCTTAAAAAAAACAAGACTTTATTCTCTCATAGTTCTGGAGGCTAAATGCCTGAAGGTCAGGTGCACCCGGTCTGTACTCCACCTGGCTGGCTGGGGAGCAATGCTGTTCCTTGCCTCTTCTAGCTTTTGGTTCTGGGACTTGCAGCCCCCTCAGGACATTGGACCCAGATAACCCAGGATGACCTCCTCATCTCAAGATCGTTAGCTTAAGTACATCTGAGAAGACTCTCTTTCCAAATAAAGTCACATTCACAGGTACTGGGGATTAGAATGTGGGCATATCTAGCGGAGGGGCCCTATTGAATCCTACCTGGATTGTCTCATGGTCTGATTCAGAACCAAAGCAGTGTTCCCTGATTCCAGAGAATCCCTAAATGTCAGAGTGTGATGGGGCAGTGGGGGGCTACCACTGCCCCCTCTCTACTGCTCGTTCATTTTTCCTATGAGAAGTACAATAATTTGCCCCAAGTTGCACTATTCCCAGCAGCAGAGCTGAGCCTAGAATCCGGCCCTCACAGCCCAGCTCTCTCCCTTGTACTTTTCCACTGCTCTCCCTGGGGAAATCAATGCACGTCCAGGGCTCTACACACCCCCCCCCCATGTTTCTGCTTGGTCCGATTAGGTCAACCCCAGCTAGTTCAATGCCATTGTGCTTTTATAAAATACACCATGCTGTCATTCCGGGCCAACGTCATCTTTTCCTTAGAACTTGTGTTGCAGTGGACTTCCATTCAACTTCAAACATAGCTTTTGGAGCACAGAATCATAGGTTGACCAAACTGATTCTTCTTCCTCTTTCCTGTCTGCTCAGGTGATGATTTATGGGCATCCAAATGGACATAGGAAGAGGTTGGTTGAATATTGGCATGGTGGCTGAAGACAAAAGAGAAAGGCCTCTGTCCCATTATTCCCCGTGAGCACAGTCCCCACCAGATACTGATGGCAGAAAATAAACAAAGGAAGCTTGAGGCCTTTGAAGGGAGCCTGCTGTCAAGCCTCTGTAGTTTTACAGAAAACTGATGGTGTGCATATTGTGTTACAAACACCGTGCAAGCACATTTTTATGAAAAAATAAATGATCGATCAATAAATATCTATTAAGTGCCTATCATGCATTCCTGCCCATGTAAGCAGAGCTGATAGTTTAAAAGAGTTTCCATAGGGCAAGAATTTCTTGTTTATCTAACCCAGCTATGATGGGAATTTGGAACAGCAATGACTAAAATCACATCACTAATACAAGAAATCTCATCGGAAGATGGTGTTGTGGTCATAGTGGGAACTAGCATGTATGCACAGCTCTGAGGGCTGAGGAGCCAGACCTTGATTGCATAGAAGCAAGAATGTGCCCTCCCCGAAGTCCATTTCCTGAGGCAACCTGGGCAGGGAGTGTTCAGCTGCAAAAACACAGAGAAGCCGTGAGGCCTGACTCTTGAAATAGCTGCACTTTTCCCATGTAGTTGAGGTAAATGGAGTTTTGCTGAGTGAGGTTGCCCAGAAATTCCCACTGCCTGTCAGCAGCAAAATACTTAATGAAGCAACACACTTAATAGAGGATATGTGTGTGCCACGGTGTGTTTTCTTAATTAAAATTTTAATATGTTTGTGGCAGGAGGGCTTGAGGAAAGGGAATTAAATGCCTTCAGAGTGCTTCATATGATGCCAGGTATGGGGGAAACGCCTAGTGAATGGTAATGTTGTCTGAAGCTAACTACCTCAGAGGATTCCCTGAAGGTGGTAAGGGAGACTTGGGCCCATGGCACATCTGATGCCTCCGACTCAACTCAATGTCTTGAAGGTAAAAGCTTAGTTCTGTCCTCTCAGTCTCTAGTCCCTAGATCTCTGCCTGGAAAAGAGTAGGCTCAGGACGAGTGCCTGGCTGGTTCAGTGGACACAACCATGGCCCCCTAAAAAGTGAAGAAAGAGACTATTTACCAGCTTATCGGGAGACCGAGTTCTAACTAGTGTGATAGTAAGAAGGGCATAGCTCTTGCCTAGGCTTTGGCGTTTTCATCTGAGGAATGGGTTTTTCTAACCACTTGACCTCTGTGATACACTCTGGCCCACACACGTCACTGATTCCATGACTCCTTGTTCAAGGCCATAAATCTTAAATTGCATTGGGGTTGGCGTCATTACACTAGATTTCTGAGAAACGAAGAAGATGATCCTTTAGCCTAACATGCTTTTCCAATTTAATGGGGGAACTAGAGCTTACTCCACATGGAAAATATTAAAGAATAATTAAAGAGTTAAAAATAATATGTTGTTTATGGCTAAATGTAACTCTAAACAAGACATTATTGCTAACAGAATGAATAGTCTAGGTCAAGGGACAGCAAATTACTACCCAGGAGCCAAATTCAATCCTCACCTGATTTTGTAAAGACAATTTTATTAGAATACAGCCACCCTTTTTGTTTCAGTACTGTTTGTGGATACTTTCCTACCAAGATAGCAAAGCAGCTGTGGCATAAACCATGTGGTTCACAAAGACCCAAATATTTACTATCTGGCCCTGTGCAAAGTTTTCCATCTCCTGGCCTATATGAAAAAGGATATATCTTCAAAGGAGGCTACATTATGGTGAACTTCAACAGTCTGGAGGGGCACCTGGGTGGCTCAGTCAGTTAAGCGTTTAACTTCTGTTCAGGTCATGGTCTCACGGTTCGTGAGTTTGAGCCCTGTGTCAGGCTGTCTGCTGTCAGCACAGAACCTGCTTCAGATCCTCTATCCCCCTTTCTCTCTGCTTGTCCCCCTCCCCTTCTCTCTCTCTCTCTCTCTCTCTCTCTCTCTCTCTCTCTCAGAAATAAATGGTATGGGAGGACTCTCTGGGGGTAAAAAAGGTTTTGGAGAGAGCCCTAAGTAGTTGGCAGGTAATGGAGAGGCAAAGAGAAAGCAAGAATCCTAGAATGGAGGGAACCTTAGAGACACCTATGCAGCTGGTCCTCAGGATGGAATCCTCTTTGGATGGCACCTGACAGATGCCTGTTCAGACAGTCTATGCTGGAACTATTGCAGTGCACAGACGCACCATGCAGGAAGACAACAGCAACCAGGCGCCCCACCCTGGGTCAGTGAGCCATGAAGGCAAGTGAGCACTTGCTTCTAAAAGACTGAAATCTACTTCTCTGTGACTTCTGCTTGGCTGTCCTTCCAGGTGTCAACCCTCAGGTATTTGGAAAAGTAAATTAGGTGCTTCCGGAGTCCTCTCTACAGCAGACTAGACTTCTCGTAAAGCAGTTCTCATATATGGTTCCCAGGCTCTTGACCATCATCACTGGCCTTCTCTAAACACACTCTTGTCTGTGAATACCATTCCTGGGACAGCACCACAAGCTGACCTCACCACTGCGGGGGTTTGGTCTTCTGTGGATCTCTGGCTCTCTTATCTCCCTTTCCCAACTACTTCCCTCAAGTTTTTGAAAGAGCCCTGGTTTTAGCATCTTGCAGACCTTCGTATAAATCCTGGCTCTCCTTTCTACATCTAAGCCTTGATTCCCTAATGTCTTAAATACAGATGGTATGTCAAGTGCACAGGACATACTAAATACTCACTAAATGGTAGCTATCATTATGTTCTAGGCAGCCACTTCTACTAATGAAATGTGAGAGCTCAGGGCAATCAGTCTGTACTCCTTGCCAAAAGTCTTTGCATCTATTTCCATTTTTAAAAAGTACAATCTCTATAGATGTCCACACTCTAATCCCTGGAACCTGTGAATATCTTACCTCCCATGGAAGAAGGGACTTTGCAGAAATGGCTGTTTGAATTAAGGACTGTGAGATGGAGAGATTGTTTTGGATGACCTGGGTGGACCAATGTAATCACAAAGGTCCTTAACGGTAGAAGAGGAAGGCAGAAGAGAGGTCAGAAGACTACCATAAAGACTTGGAATGCCAAGGAATGTGGTCAGCCTCTAGAAGCTGGAAAAGCCCAGGAAACAGATTCGCCCCAGAGTCTCCAGCAGGGAGCACAGTGATATCAACCCCTTGATTTTAGCCCAGTGTGTCGACACCTGTGTCTGACTTCTAAACTCTAGAACTTTAAGATGATAAATTTATGTTGTGTCAAGCCACTAAATTTGTGTAATTTGTCATGTATGGCAGCAAGAGAAAACTAATACACTCAAGAAAAACAGGAAGATGTGAAAACGGGAGAAAGCGTTTGTCAAAAAACCCCATGCAGGTTAGAGGTTCAGGAAGTAGCAGGTGGCTGTTATAAGAATTACTGGAATTCTAAAGGAGACCAGAAATCCTGGTCTTCTTTCTGCTGACCCTCACCTTCTATCTCCAGTTCCACTCCCCATCATAAGAGCCAACAGGCACTAAGATGGTATTTCTCAAATAGGGATCCGATCCCATCATTCTTCAATGTAAAACTCTCTCTTAACTGCTCACAATCTCCATAATGATATAGCCCAAAACTGCTTGTGAGACGTACTCTACACACAACCAGCTCTCGGCTTCCTCCAGGCTCCAAGATTCATTCACTGCACGGAACACACTGACACTCTAATGCTCTGTTTGGTGAATACGATGTGTCTAGTACGCTCATGCCCCACATGCTTCCCTGCTGCTCTGGTCCCTGGGCCTGCCCCTAGCCAGCTCATGATCCCTGCACCAATCCTCAGGACCCAGATCCAGCATCTGCCTCTCTTAGAATGCTTTCTGTAGTCAACCCCCACTCCAAGCCTTGTATTTCTCTGGCAGCCATGACAGCTTGCATATTCCTCCATTATACAGACAGTGCTTTTCAGTGCAGAGTCTGTTTGGCCCCCAGCTCTCAGCAGATGGTGCCTCCCCTCCCCTCCTTGGGTAAAGAAGAGGTCTTGTATCTGACTTGAGCGAGGTTACCTCGGAGAGCCAAGGCTAGGAAGAGGCAACTGGCCTGTGGCTAGCAGATCTGTGGCAGAGGATCTCAGGGAAAATAGGATCTGGACCATGTAACAGAACTTTACGTGATGATGAAAGTGCGTTATAGCCAATACTACTCATTTGCCACAGGTGGCAATACAGCACTTGAAATGTGGCTCCTGTGACTAAGGAACTGGACTTTTCATTTTTTTAATTTTAAAGAATTTAAATTGATATCTAAATAGCTACACACAGTTAACAGCTACTGGATTGTATAGCATAGCTGGTGGAAAGGCAAGGTAAAGAGCAAATCCAAAGGGATTGCAGGTTGCAATTCTGACACCACTACCCGTTTATACTGGACTTGAACAATCAAGTAAATAGATGGCAGATGGTGGAAACCAAGTTGCTCACTGTTAATGTGCAAAGTTTCAGACAAGCAAGGAGAGGGGGCTGGAATAATCCATGGGATTGAGAAAGGATCAGTGTTAAACACATAAGTATGAACTCATGTTTAGCTCAATATAGATTCAGATGTTTACTTATAGAAATATTATAGATATGTGTATATGCACCTGTTAGTATTCACACATGAATTTCCTTGCTCTGTCTCTGAAAAAGCCTGGAAACATGGACACCTCAGAAGCAGCAAGCACATCTAACACCCAGATCTTGGTCCCTAATATTCTACAATAAAATGGACCAGGGATTCTTGGAGAAATGACTGATTCTAACATTGGGGCAGAAATATAGAAGCATACACACATGATCCTGGAGCAGCTTCTAGTGATCTGAAGCAAGAAAGTGTGTGGGAGGGAGGGGGGAGACGCACAATGACGGAGTAAGACAAAGGGCCATGTGAATCAACTCCAAGAAGACGCCGCCACCACCAGGCCAGAGCTAGAACAATTTGAGCCAAATAAGTAAGAACTGGGTGGCACCTGGGCGGCTCAGTTGGTTAAGCGTCCAACTTCAGCTCAGGTCAAGATCACACCCCTTGTGGGTTCGAGCCCCACGTCGCATTGGGCTCTGTGCTGATAGCTCAGAGCCTGGAGCCTGCTTCAGATTCTGTCTCTGTCTATTTCTGCCCTTCCCCCTGCCCCTCCCGCACTCTCTCTTTCTTTCTCTCAAAAATAAATAAACATTAAAAATAATAAATAAATAAGAATTGGATTATAATCCAAATTATTAAACAAGTATCTAGGAGCCCATACTGACATAAATGATTGAATAAATATAAATGAGAATAGACAAATCTTCTGTACAGAAACATTTCAAATAATGAATGTGGGCATTGTACCCTTGAGGTGATGGAGAATAATTCTCATTACTTGTGTGTAGATGGTGTCTAGTGTCTTTTTGCCAAAGAAAACTGTGTGGATGAAATAGGAAAATAAATTCTTTACAGCTGGAAAACCTGACAAAAATGGCCCCTGCTAGGTGATTAAGACAAACATCAATAGTCACAAGTCGTGTTGATTGCACATACTCCTAATAAGATGGAAAGAGATAAAAATGATACGCTTTACCTGTATGGTCTTCCTTCAAAAACCCCATAACCCCAGGCTAATTATGAGAAAAATATCAAACAAACCCCAACTGAGGGAGATTCTATAAAATACCTGACCAGTACTCCTCAAAACTGTCAAGTTCATCAAAAACAAGGAAAATTTTGATAAACTGTAACAGCCAAGAAGAATCAAGGAGTCATGATGCCTCAATGTTATATGGTATCCTGGATTGGATCCTGGAACAGAAAAGGGCCATTAGCTAGACATTAAGGAAATATGAATAAAATATAGACTTCAGTAAACAATAATGTATCAATATTGGTTTATTTATTGTGACAAATGCATCACAGTAATGTATGATAATAGAGCAAACTGAGTGTGGGGTATATGGGAATTCTCTGTACTATCTTCACAATTTTTCTTTAAATTTAAAACTACTAAAATTTAAAGTTTATATTTTAAAAATCCAAAGGGACTGGGGTACCTGGGTGGCTCAGTCGGTTGAGCATCCGACTCTTGATTTCAGGTCAGGTCATGATCTCATGGTTCGTGAGTTCGAGCCCCATGTCAGGCTCTGTGATGACAGTGTACAGCATATTTGGGATTCTCTCCCTCTCTCTCTCTCTCTAAGTAAATAAATCAATAAAAAAATATTTTTAAAATATAAAATAAAAGTCCAAAGGGATCAGTAAAAAGATAAAAGATTGTGATTGGTTCTGTGGTGTGTGTGTGTGTGTCTGTGTGTGTGTGTGTTTGCGTCTTAACCTTCTTGGGGAATCCTTTCTCCACCCAACCTTAGTCCACATAGTTTGGATAAAACCTCCCTACATCCTTATTCCAGTGGAGGGAAAAGTATGATCCCAGTGTAGCCAACCAAAGTTTCCCATCACCAGGGCTACTGTGACTGGTTCAGGTATGGGCATGTGACCCAGCCAGGCCCATGAGACTCCTTTCCAGTGTTTGTTGGACTACTAGGGAAGAGATACTAGGGAGGAGATACTCTCCCCCACCCCACCAGGATCACTGAGAGGAAACTGGCAGCCCTCCCATTACCACAAGGCAACATCTTGCCTGAAAATAGTGTCAAGACAGAGGCTAAAACAAAGTTGAGACAGGAATAAAGACAGAAGAGTACTGATGTTGTCCTTTCAGCTCCCAACATGTCATGTGCAAAATGAGTGCTAGCCCCCAAATTTTGCAGTTTGATGAACCACTTGAGTCCCTTTGCTTAAGCAAGCGTGAGTTGGGGTTTCAATCAATTGCCACCACAAGAGTCTTGACCAACACACTGGGTCTGAGGATAACAGTCTAGGGCCAAAATCTACAAGAGAGACATTGGGGGCCACCCTTATCCTCAGCCCTTGTGTTCTCATAAGGAAACTTCTGCTTCCCTGATGAAATAAGTATGTAACTCTTCCACCTCCTTTCTGGATGTAGTGATGACTTATCTGACAGGTGATATCAGGAAATGGAAATAAGTATGTGTAGGTCTGTCCCATCTGACCCTCCCTTCCTGACCAACCTACTTGCAAACTGGATACTTCATAGTCTACTGCTGCCACCATGGGGCACACTCATCAGTGTCAGGGCTCATGCTTGCATTCTAATGGAGGTCTCGAGGCCTATCCTTCTCTGGCTTCACTGTTCAACCTCAATAGGATTAATGCATCTATTCTGGGTAAGGGTGACAGCTTCAAAGATCCCAGCTTTCCCCTGGATGCATCATCCTGAGGTCTCAATTCAGGAGTAAAAACTAGGATGCCTGATTGTCACTGCAGATCTAAGACACACTCCCCAATTTACTATAATCCATAATAAAAGTGATATTTTGCCTTTCAATTATGTGACATCTATTTCTCATTTGTTTTGGAGTCAAAGTTAAGAGAAATGGTGTGATTAATTCCCACTTCTCAAATTGAGGCAACAGAATGGCTTTCATGATGGAGTGTAGACAATAATGCTTATGGACATGCCATGACAAAAGTCATTTTATGCTCCTTATATAACTCCTCACCTGTGTTTGTGCAAAGAGAAATTTTCAGGACAGCACATCTTCTTAATACTGTAAAAGGGGTCAAGAACTAGTTACTGAAAGAATAAACTCCTCTTGTTATTGTGAGCAGCAACCCAAGTACATATAGAAGACTGGCAGAAAATTTCTGATACCTTTTCTGCTGCCCTGAATGACAACTAAGTTGAAATAGAAGACACAATTACATTATACCCTAAATAGGCTATAGGGGAAATAGGTCTCACTCTCCAGGGCTTTCTTTACCCACAGGTCTTGAAAGGACATGCTCCCAAGACTCTGTCTCTGAACTAGTGCCTTTATCCATTGGTTCAATAGGAACAGTAACTTCTCCCATTTTTATGGGAGATTGGCTGTAAATATCAACTTGGTTAATGCTTCTAAAGTGCCAGGCAAGTACTAAGAATTGCAATAAGGGAAGTCAGAAGGCAGGAATGAAGCCTGAGAAAGCTCACATTCCTTTTGCATAAATAACTTGTGCCATTATCTTAGTTTCTCAAGTCAGAATTTCTTCTGTAAATAATTCACAGTGATAGATGGTGAGCTAGCTGTGAGAGGAAGTGGTAAATTATTTAGAGTAGTGGTGGAATGTGAAACCTAACACAATCTGGATGGAGAATTAGGGACGTGTTAGGGATAAATGAGAGCAGGCTCCGTTGTAGAAGAAGGTGTCACAAACAAATTCAATAATATTAGCACACTTTTCAGAGAGCTAAGACCTGCAACACTTAGCCCTTGGAACAGAGTAGTAGCCAAAGAGCAGAATTCAAATGGTTACAAACAATTCCAAGTAGCACTTGCTTGGGTGTCTTGAACCCTGTGCAGGGTACATATAGCAAATACATACATTGGATGTTTCTTTCACTGTGCGGGATGGGGAGCAGGGGAGACTGAATGGGGCTAAGTCAGGATTCATTTAAGCAATAAGAAAGGTGTAGAAAACCTGAGAGCACTCAAGCCCTAATAACTTATCATTTCACAAAGTAATGACCTGTATCTATGGAACTCTTACCTTGACTTTTACCAGCACTGCCTAACTTCATTCTCATGACAACCTTCTGATGACTGTCCTCATCCTCACTTTGTAGAAACACAACTGAGTTTCAGAGAAGTTAGGTGACTTAGCTGTGGTCACACAGCTAGAAAATTGAGAACTGGGACCCAGACTCAGGTCTGGCATCACCAATGTGTTTTCTCACCCAGTCTGATGAAAAGACACCACCACACCCACAAGATTTTCCTGCAGTTCAAATAGGTACAATGCTTTGATCATTCTTTCCTTTCACCCATTAAGATACAGACCCAGTGTCACAGAATGGGGATAGCACTGGCTCCAGTTGAGACAACCTGGGTGAGAATACTTGCACCTCTGTATAATATCAGTGTGACTCCAGCCAAGTTATTCAACCACTCTAAGCTGATTTCTGAGAATCATTCCACAAATATTTATTTAGCACCCAACAACTGTCAAATTAAGACATCAGGTATAAACAAGCCTGTGCTCATGGAGCTTACATTCTAGTGGTCTATTGAGGAGCTAGTGGAGGTGTGGGGGGTGAGATGGCCATAAACAACATAAATAAGTAATCTGTACAGTATATTAGTATATTTGAAGGCATTGAAAGCTGAGGAGATAAAGTAAGGGAAAACAAAAGAGGTTATGCACTGGAGGGATCCAGTTTTCAATATGGCAGTCAAAGAAGATCTCATTAAGATGGAGACATTTGACACAGACTTGAAAAGTGAGTGAAAACCATGTAGATATCTGGGGGTGGGGGGAAAATTCCAGGCAGAGGGAAGACTAAGGGCAAAGACCCTGAGAGGGTAACAGGCAGAGAGAAGAGCATTTACCTAGTAAGTTGGAGGAGCAGCAAGGAGGCCAGAAACACTGGAGCAAAGGAGTGAAGGAGGAGAGGATGAGACCAGAAAGGTGACAAGGTCCAGAGGATGGGTCTTAAACCAGCCATTCTCAATCTCTCATCCCACTGTGACGGGGTGCCACAGGTGGTATTTTTTCTTGGTCATATCTAGTATCTTTCCTTTAAAATTTTTTTAAAACATGTCATTTATTTTAAGTGTTCATTTTTTTTCATCATGATAAGTATTACTTTTTAATGTCCATCACCTATTTCCCCTTTTCCCCCACTCACTTCCCTTCAAGTAACCATCAGTTTGTTCTCTATAGTTAAGAGTCTTTTTCTTGGGGTCTTTCTCTTTTTTCCTTTCTTCATTTGTTTCTTAAATTCTACATATGAGTGAGATCAAATGGTATTTGTCTTCCACTGACTGACTTATTTCACTTAGCATGATACTCTCTAGCTCCATCCATGTTGTTGCAAATGGCAAGATTTCATTTTTTATGGCTAATACTTCCTTGTATATACATATCACATCTTCCTTATTCACTCATCTATCAATGGACACTTGGGCTGTTTCCATAGTTTGGTTATTGTAAATAATGCTGCTATAAACATTGGGGTGAATGTATCCCTTTGAATTAGTATTTTTTTATTCTTTGGGTAAATACGCAGTAGTGCAATTGATGGATCATAGGGTAGTTTTATTTTCAATTTTTTGAGGAACCTCCATACTGTTTTCCACAGTGGCTGCACCAGTTTACATTCCCACCAACAGGGCAAGAGGGTTCCCCTTTCTCCACATTCCCAACAACACTTGTTGCTTATGTTTTTTATTTTAGCCATTATGACAGGTGTGAGGTGATATCTCGTTGTAGTTTTATTTGATTTCCCTGAGGATGAATGATGTTGAGCATCTTTTCATGTATCTATTGGCCATCTGGATTTCTTCTTTGGAGAAATGTCTGTTCGTGTCTTCTGCCCATTTTTAAATTGGATTACTTGTTTTTTGGGTGTTGAATTGTATCAGTTCTTTATATATTTTGGATACTAACCCTTTACCAGATGTATCATTTGCAAATATCTTCTCCCATTCAGTAAGTTATCTTTTAGTTTTATTGATTGATTCCTTTGCTGTGCAGAACCCTCTTATTTTGATGTAGTCCCAATAGTTTATTTTTGCTTTTGCTTACCTTGCCTCAAGAGACATATTTTTTAAAAATGTTGCTATGGCCAATGTCAAGATAAATTACTGCATGTGATCTATTCAAGGATTTTTAAGATTTAAATTTTAAATTTAGGTCTTTAATCTATTTTGAGATTATTTTTCTGTATGGTGTGAGAAAGTGGTCCAGTTTCATTTTTTTGCATATTGCTGTCTAGTTTTTCCAAACACCATTTATTGAAGAAACTGTGTTTTTCCCATTGTATATTCATTCCTCCTTTGTCAGGGATTAACTGACCATATAATTGCAGGTTTATTTCTGGGTTTTCTAATCTATTCCATTGGTCTATGCCAATGCCATATTGTTTTAATTACTACCACTTTGTAATATAACTTGAAGTCTGGAATTGTGATGCCTCCACTTTTGTCTTTATTTTTTTAAAATTGCTTTGGCACACAGGTGTTTTTGAGTAGAAGAGCCACGTGATCAGACTTCCATTTTATTTATTTATTATTTATTAAAGTATAACCACCATATGGTGTTATATTAGTTTTAGTTGTACAACATAATAATTCAACAATTCTATACATTACTCAGTGCTTGTGGGGAGTTAGTTTAAAAATTCCCTGAGCTTGCACCAATGGGTTAGCAAGGCTTAGGGTGGAAAGCCACCACAAAGTAAAAGCACCCAGCATAGAACAAAACATAGAGCAGAAAGCCGCTTCCACAGGACTAAAGCATCTGAGAACAGGTAGAGGTGGAAAGGCACCACAGCAGGGTGAAAGCGCCCAGAATCTATCAAGTAAAACAAAGCATAGAGCGAAAAACAGCTACAGGGCTAAAGTGCCCAGAGCTAATTAGCAAGAAAAATGCCTTGTTAACCTTGAGGTAGCATGCTCTATCTGTCTTAGCCCATAGAAAAGTTAAGATAAACAGACACGGTGCCTGGGCCCTGCAGTAATAGGCCATCTGCTCAGCACTAGGACTTTGATTTGTCTTGACCCTAAACCCTGACACCACATACCTTTGAAACCCCCTTTCTCTCACACCCATTATTTAATGATCACTGTTTTATTGTCTCTTTCTGCACACCCATCATGTATGTAAGCCTTCTGATCCTAACAAATATGAAGAAAGGAGCCTTACTCTGGGCTCTTGTCTCTGCCCAGACATTAGCCTCTCTCATATTCAATCCTGCATCTGCTCTCTTGCTGGACAAGAAAGAACTCCAGACTCAAAATCTGCGACAAGTGCTCATCACGATAAGTGTGCTCTTGATATCCTTTATTTATTTCCCTCACCCACTACCCACTTCTGTGTGGGAACCACCAGTTCATTCTCTGTATTTCAAGCTTCCATTTTAAAACTCCCTTCTTGACTGCCATGAGGTGAATGGTTTTAGGGACCAGGGTTTGCCTTCCACCAGGCAGGACACAATGCTGGAAAATGACAATATCCCAGGGGTTGACCTATGAGAATTAAGTCAAGTGATGTCTGAAAAACACCCAGCATGCAGTAGGTCCCAATAAATGATAGTTTATTAAACAGATCCCTTTCTAAGTGAAGATCATTTTTACCTCATTCCAGTTCTGATGTTCTGTGGGTAGTCTTTATTATGTCAAGGGCTGAAAATTCTAGAAAACTGGGTATATCAGGGCACCTTGGTGGCTCAGTCAGTTAAGTGTCTGACTTTGGCTCAGGTCATGATCTTGTGGTTCATGAGTTCAAGCCCCACGTCAGGCTCTGTGCTGACAGCTCAGAGCCTGGAATCTGGTTCAGAGTCTATGTCTCCCTTTCTCTCTGCCCCTCTCCACCCATGCTCTGTCACTCAAAAATGAATAAAGTTAAAAAAAAACTTTTTAAAAAGAAAATTGGGTATATGTATTTGGGGTTTTGTTTGCACAGCTCCACATATTATTAAGAAAAACAAAACATACAAGATCATCTTTCTGAGGAAAATAAAATATTGTGAGCTTCTCCTTTAAGAAATGTGTCTGCTTTAAGCAGTAAAATACTTTGCTATCTGGAATTGTTTTGCTAAGAATAACAAGTCCCAAATCAGATTGAATTTCTACTTCATGTGATTCTTTCTAACTCCCAAAACTTTTTGACACCCAAGGAGGAAAGCAATAACAACCACACAAACAAAAGTTCCTTTTGGCTTTGACCTTGTTTTTCTCTAAGAAAGAATGCACACTAGGACCACTTTGCTTAGTTAGCTTCAAGTTTCTGAAACATTTTTAGGTAGCTACTTAAGTCATAAAACAATGACAGTGTGAAAATGTGTGCATATTCATAAATCTTATCAGCAGTACTGACTATGCTTCTTTCTATAGGAACATTGTCTTAGGAGCTATAAAAAGCTCACTCATCTGGTGGAGAGTGATGATTTTCCTGGTTCCTACTCTTGCTGCACAGAATCATTTAATAAAGTGATTTCTGATGGTTTTCCTGAAATCTAAATAAAATGCTAAACTTTTCACTTTATTGATTATTATTTTTGACACTGGAGATTTCAATAACATTTATGGTCATGACATTATTGTTCTTGGATATTGCATTAATTCCAAGATATATCCTTTATTTACTCATTCATTCATTCCACAAGTATTCACTGACCATCTGCCATGTGACACACATTATGTTGGATGTGGAATATGCAAGGTAGAAGAAACACAGCTTCTGCCCTCAAAACACTCCTAGAGAGTCAAGCTAACTGACTATTTAACACAGCAAGGTGACTGGAACTTTGGTGGTCTGTGCTAAGCCTATGGAAACAAGAGTGGAGGAACTCCAAATGAGAGAATCAGGGAAACCTCCAGATGTGATGCTTGAGAGGTGAATGGGAAAAAAAGGGGATAGGGGCAGGGAACTGTCCCTCCAGGAGAAGGGACAGCTTATGCAAGAAGGAACAACAAAGGCATGAGTGAATCTCACTCATGGAGGGAGCTACAAATATTTCTGAATGGGTGTAATGAGGTCATCCCTTTGAAATTCATATACGGTAAGGGATAGACTCCATGTCCTCAAATGTCTTTTCCCACCCTGAGAATCTGGCAACTGTCCAATTATCCAGCATGTGTGTAGCCCTTAGTATATGCCAGGTGCCAGGAGTTCAGAGCTGAACAAACCACAGTGTCTTCCTTGCAGAGACTCCTGGGCTTGTCATCTATGATGGTATTCTAGCAGCATAAATCAAGGGACTTTTTTCTCTTTTGCTAAATTATAGAGACATTGTTTTGCTCCTGTACCAGCTGGTCATTGGGCAATTGACTTAGCCTTGGAGGGTCCCAGTCACCTCATCTGTAAAAAGTGGGCCAGTACAGGGGCACCTGGGTGGCTCAGTCAGTTAAGTGTATGAATCCTGACTTCAGCTCAGGTCATGATCTCACAGTTCATGGGTTCAAGCAGTGCGGAGCCTGCCTGGGATTTTTCTCTCTTTCCCTCTCTCTGCTTGCTCTCTCTCTCTCTCTCTCTCTCAAAAAAAAAAAAAAAAAAAAAAAAAAAGCAGGCCAGTATACTTACTCCCAAAAGTTTTCTGATAAATGATAAAATACAAGAAATTCTCTAACATCTGACACATGGCAGAAGAACTCAACAAATGTGAATTACATATTTATTTGGAAAGGAAAGAATTCGATTTTTTTGGAAAGTCAGGAAACTTCCCTAGGTGTGTTCTAGGGTTGAAGAGAAGAGGAAGTAGATATAATTAACAATTCTGTTACCTCTTTCATTTTTCCCCACCCAGTCTGTCCAATAGAAGGGAAGAGGCATGTGAGGAATGTTGTCAATCCTGGACCAATATTCAGACAATAGGGTAGCAGGGAGGTCTTTGTTTGCTTGCTGGATATCCCCAGAATCCAGGACTGTGCCTAGTCCTAAGCTCCATAAGTATTTCTTGAATGAACATATGATCTGTAACTTGGAATCTGCCTTAAGCAACTATACAGAGATGTGTAATTCTGGAAATGAATGCAGTTATCCAATGGTCAGAAACCACCAAGAGATTGAGGAATGGTTAAAGGAACCAAGAATGGTTAAGTCTGTGTAAGAAATGCCCCCACAAACATGATATTTTCATCATCAAATATTAACCTATCATCTCTTGAATGACATAATTGACTTGATCTGTGGGGCTCCCAGAGAATGCACTAAGGGCTACAGGAGTGGTTACATGGAGGTAGATTTCAGTCTGTTTTAGGGCAGAGTTGCCCAAATCTCCATCTGAGGGTGGCCTCAATATTGTTGAGCTGTCTGTCACTTGTGGTGGGCTCCCAAGTATCAAAAGGACATGTAGACAAGATAACCTTCAGTTCTAGGTTTCTCTGGTGGACATTTTTCAGTTTATTCAGGCAGCATTTCTCCATTAGGGGAACTTCCCTTCCTCCCTCCTGGTTGCATGAGTGAGGTTGCAAATCTCAGGGCTCTGCCCTGTGTCACACACCCCACTCCCCTATGCCCACCACTGGAGGGCTGGGCTTGACCTAACTAAGATAACTGGCATCTCTTTCTGAGGAAGACTTTGAATCTCAAAAAAGGTTTGGAAAGCCAGACGGTGCTTGCCATTGGTCACTGGAAGGCAGCAACTCATGAAACTAGTTCCCCTGTTTTGAGTGCTAAGAGGTCCTGGAGTGCCCTGGTTCCTGGCTTTTCTGCCAGCTGGATGTTCAGCAAGCCCCTTCATTCTGGGAGTTCCAATAGACTTCAAGTAAGTGCCCTTCACTATGCCAGCTAATGGGTCAGTCCCTAATTGCTTGCAAAGATAGAACCCCTGCAGAAAGGATTAGTTCATTAGTTCTATGACTAATTATGCAACCCATAGCTTAATAATGCCTCCCTGATGCTCTACCAAAGAGATACCACAGGAAAAAGGGGTCCTCAGTATCCCCCAGCCATGTACTATAATGTCAATGTGTGCTCTAGGCTGAATGCTATATAGAAATCATGTGTCAAGGGGCGCCTGGATGGCTCAGTCAGTCGAGCATCCGACTCTGGCTTGGGTCATGGTCTCACGGTTCATGAGTTTGAGCCCCACATTGGGCTCACTGTTGTCAGCCTGTCAGCACAGGGGCTGCTTAAGATCTTCTGTCCCCCTCTCTCTGCCCCTCCCCAGCTTGTGCTCTCCCAAAAATAAATAAATTTTTTTTTTGAAAAAAATGTGTTGAAACTTAATCTTCTTTGTGATGGTGCTAGGAGGTGTGGCCTTTGGGAGGCGACCAGTTCGTGAGAGAATCTTCATGAATGGGATTAGTGCCTTTATAAGAGGGACCCCAGAGAGCTCCCTAGCCCCTTCCACCATGTGAGGACTCAGTGAAAAGAGAGCTGTCTATGAACCAGGAAGCAGGCCCTTCTCATGAGACTCCAAATCTGCTGGCACCATGATCTTGGACTTCCAGCCTCCACAACTATGAGCAATAAATGTCTGTTGTTTGTAAGTCTATGACATTTTGTTAGAGCAGCTTGAACAGCCTAAGACAATGTGGCCAGGAGTAGGGACCTGGAAAGGAGGCACAGACTGAAATTACGTCTTTTGTGAGTAAGCATATTGTCTCTTAGTCTCTCTCTCTCTTCCTCTCTCTCTCTTTCCTTTTGATCTATATCTTCAGATGAGAAGCAGAGCAGTCTAATTAAGAAAGGTGCAGGAGGAAAGGAGAAGGCTCAGAGACACGGGAAAGAAGAAAGGAAACAGAGGGACTGGACATGTGTGCCTTGCTGAGTCACCACCCCCACAACGGTCTCTGCAACTGTTAAAATGCACCTTCACCAACTAATTACCAATTATCAGGCTGTCAAACCATAAAAGCTAAACTTTCCCACCGTCTATCACAAAAAATCAAAAGTTATAAAAGGCTAGTGCCACAGCGCCTCAATTACGGTGCTCAAAATAGAAGCTATTAATTTAGTGGAGACCACACGGCAGCGTCTCAAAGGGCACAGGTATGACCCCTGAGGCTAATGGGAGGTGGGGTGGGGGGCTGCTTACAAAGGTTCTGCACTTCTGCACTCTGCAAATCAGTGAGGGTGAGAAGAGAGGACGGTAGAGGGGGCCCCAGAAGTCCAGCAAGTCATTCCTCGACCCTAATGTCCCCTAATAAAGCTGGAACAGGAGAGTGGACTGGGAGGGGAGGGGAGGGACTGGTACAGATCACACAAGCCTGGGTCCAAACCGGGGGCCTGCAGCGGACCAGCATGAAGCCACAGCACATGTCTGCTGTCTGGGGCTACTACTTGAAATTCACTTCCTTTCCTCCCCCCTGCTGGCCTCCTTTTCACCAGAGCCAGTGTTTTCCCTGGGAGGCATAAGGGAATGAATTCTGGTTGTCTCAATGATGGGGGCACTGGCAGGTGGGGGCCCACTGTGCTCACATCCAGCAGTGGTCACATTAGTGTCGCATAACCACAGTTGTCCCACGACCCTTGCAACCTCCCAGAACAGAAACAAACAAACAAACAAACAAACACCCCACAACTTTATAATTATCTGAGCTGAGAACCTTTCTCTGTTTTACATAAAAATGGAAAGTAAATCTTTCCCTAGTTTTATATTATTTTTACCCTGAATTATCCAGGAGTATGACTACCATGTAAATCAAGAGAATATCGTATTCATTTTGTTTGGAATTTTCCCAAGAGTTGATGACCAATTCACAAAGTATTCCCAAAAGCAGAGTGTCTGACAGAATTCAAGCTCCAAAACAATACCCCAGATCACGCAGCCCTCCCATTCACGGTGGTTTTATAGCACAAGCACCTGACTTCTCTTCTGATATAGTCTCACCTGATACATTACCACTTGATTAAATATTAAATGCATTATTAATTTATCAAACATGGCTTTGCTTTTCATGGTTAGAAAATATATTTTTTTAATTTCACACTGAAATTATGGTAGGTGGAGGAGGAGCCAAGATGGCGGAACAGCATGGAAGCTTTTTGTGTGTCTCGTGTCCATGAATTACAGCCAGACCAACACTAAACCATCCTACACACCTAGAAAACTGATGGGAGGATTAACACAACAATCTGCACAACCTGAACCACAGAATTCAGCAGGTACACGGCATGGAGAGGTGAAATTGGGGAGAGAGAAGCCGGCGGTGGGCAGGGAGCCTCTTTTGCAGGCAGAGAGAGGACAGAGACTGGGGGCAGTCAGGGGGTGGGGAGAGACTATGGGAAAAGCAAAGCACCCCTCCCCAAAAGCAGCTGGAGAGAAAGTGGAAAATTGGAAACAGCCGCAGGGACTAAATTAAAAAAGGGAGAAGGGAGAAAGGAGAGCATTCAAATTCCATTAAGACTGTAAACAAAGGGAGCGCAAGGGCTGCAATTCCACAGCTCGATACCTGGCGGTGCTCTGGTGGGAAGGGCGAATCCTCGGGAGCAGAGTGGGTTCCAAGAGGTTCTTGGGTCACACAGGGAAAAGCGGTTCCACTGCTGGAAGGACATTTGGTAGAGACTGTTGAAGCCACCTGGTCCCAGCGGACCCCAGAAAATGGCCACATTCACTGGTGCTGGAACAGGGTTGTTAAGGGTGAAGCCTGGTGCCAGATGTGTGTTGTGATTTTCCATAATCCCTGAAACGCTGCTGTTACACTATCTCGCGAACTTTTTCTGGGGAGGGTTGGCACCCGGCCGTAGTCTCAGGGCACCGGCAGCAGCACGGTCCAGTAGGCATTCCTGGGTACAGCTAGCATTCAGCCATCGATCGGTGAGACCCTCCTGCAGAGGGTGGAACAGGTCAAAGCCACAGTCCTTCAGAAGTAAGGGGCTGGGGAAAACAGCCGCATCTGAGACAAAACTTGGGAGAGAGATACTGCCTGAGGCTTGGTCGCCAACAGTGAAGAAGCGGGGAGCGGATGAAAGCTGAAGACAGAGGACGAGTGCGTGATTGCTGATCGGGGAGAATGGAGTTCCGATCCTAGAGTCTGGGTAGCTGGGTGATGCCATTTTCACCGCTCCCGCGCATGTGCATACGCACCTACCAGCGCAGCAACAATCCACCCCAGTAGGTTAGACGCGCCATCTAGTGGAGAGTGGAGGTGTCACACTGAGCCCTGCCCAACTGGGCCAACCTTGCTCTTCAAGAACACAAGTCTCACTGCCTACTTAGTTTATGGACTATAAAGCACTACATTGTCTGACTTCTAGGGGAACACGAAGTAATTTCAGTCCTATTTCAATCTTTCAGCAGGTCCATCTACCAATTTTCTTTCTTCTTTTCTCTTTTGCACTACTTTTCTTTTTCCTGAATACAGAAAGACAAAAAATTCATTTTTATTTAAATTTTTACTAAAAATATTCTCTTTAACTTTTTACTATATTTTTTGCTTTCATGTAAATTTTTCAAATTCTATTTTACTTCCATCATTTTATTTTAGTCTACTAGAGTGTATTCACTTTTTCAAATTTTCAAACGATTTCTTTTTTCCTTTTCTTTTTTCTCTTTTTCATTTCTTTTCTTTTTCTTGAATACAGAAAGAGAAAAAATTCATTTTTATTTTCTTTTTTTTTTTATTTTTTATTTTTTTAAATTTTTTTTTTTCAACGTTTTTTATTTATTTTTGGGACAGAGAGAGACAGAGCATGAACGGGGGAGGGGCAGAGAGAGAGGGAGACACAGAATCGGAAACAGGCTCCAGGCTCTGAGCCATCAGCCCAGAGCCTGACGCGGGGCTCGAACTCACGGACCGCGAGATCGTGACCTGGCTGAAGTCGGACGCTTAACCGACTGCGCCACCCAGGCGCCCCTCATTTTTATTTTCGAATTTTATTAAAAATATTTTTATTTAATTTTTTTCTACTATATTCTTTACTTTTGTGTAAATTATTCCAAGTTCTATTTTATTCCCATCATCTCATTTTACTCTACTTCAGTGTATTCATTTTTTCAAATTCTCAAACAATTTCCTCCCCCCCTTTTTTTCTCTAACCTGTCAAACCACTTTTAACACCCAGACCAAAACACACCTAGGCTCTAGCATCATTTATTCGATCTTGTGTGTGTGTGTGTGTGTGTTTAATTTTTTAATTTTAATATTTTTTTAATTTTAATATTTTTTTAATTTTAAATTTTCTACCTCATTAATTTCTTTTCCCCCTTCAAAATGACAAAACGAAGGAATCCACCCCAAAAGAAAGAGTATGAAGAAACGACAGCCAGTGATTTAAACAACACAGATACAAGCAAGATGTCTGAACCAGAATTTAGAATCATGGTAATAAGAACACTAGCTGGAGTCGAAAATAGATTAGAATCCCTTTCTGCAGAGATAAAAGAAGTAAAAAAATAGCAAGAATGAAATTAAAAATGCTATAACTGAGCTGCAATCACGGATGGATGTGGCGGCGGCAATGATGGATGAGGTGGAACAGAGAATCAGTGATATAGAGGACAAACTTATGGAAAATAATGAAGCAGAAAAAAAAGAGGGAGATTAAGGCAAAAGAGCACAACTTAAGAATTAGAGAAGTCAGTGACTCATTAAAAAGGAAAAATATCAGAATCATAGGGGTCCCAGAAGAGGAAGAGACAGAAATAGGGGTAGAAGGGTTATGTGAGCAAATCATAGTGGAAAACTTTCCTAACCTGGGGAAAGACACAGACATCAAAATCTGGGAAGCACAGAGACCCCCATTAGATTCAACAAAAACCAACCATCAACAAGGCATATCATAGTCAAGTTCAAAAAACACTCAGGCAAAGAGAGAATCATGAAAGCAGCAAGGGTAAAAAAAAGTCCCTAACCTACAAGGGAAGACAGATCAGGTTTCCAGCAGACCTATCCACAGAAACTTGTCAGGCCAGAAAGGAGTGGCAGGATATATTCAGTGTGCTGAATCAGAAAAATATGCAGCCAATAATTCTTTATCCAGCAATGTTGTCATTCAAAATAGAAGGAGAGATAAAAAGTTTCCCAGACAAACACAAATTAAAGGAGTTTGTGACCACTAAACCAGCCCTGCAAGAAATTTTAAGGGGGAATCTCTGAGGGGAGAAAAGATTAATATATATATATATATTATATATATTATATATATATTAA
>NC_064809.1:125860963-125968394 GCF_023721935.1 Panthera uncia
CTGTTCCAAAAAATAGAAATGGAAGGAAAACTTCCAAACTCTTTCTATGAAACCAGCATTACCTTGATTCCAAAACCAGACAGAGACCCCACTAAAAAGGAGAACTATAGACCAATTTCCCTGATGAACATGGATGCAAAAATCCTCAACAAGGTTTTGGCCAACCGGCTCCAATAATACATTAAATAAATTATTCACCACGACCAAGTGGGATTTATACCTGGGATGCAGGGTTGGTTCAATATCCGCAAAACAAGTAACGTGATTCATCACATCAATGAAAGGAAGGACAAGAACGATATGATCCTCTCAATAGATGCAGAGAAAGCACTTGACAAAATACAGCATCCTTTCTTGATAAAAACCCTCAAGAAAGTAGGGATAGAAGGAGAATGCCTCGAGATCGTAAAAGCCATATATGAACGACCCAATGCTAATATCATCCTCAATGGGGAAAAACTGAGAGCTTTCTCCCTAAAGTCAGGAACAAGACAGGGATGTCCACTCTCACCACTGTTATTCAACATAGTATTGGAAGTCTTAGCCTCTGCAATCAGACAACACAAAGAAACAAAAGGCATCCAAATTGGCCAGGAGGAGGTCTACTTTCACTCTTCACAGGTGACATGATGCTCTGTATGGAAAACCCAAAAGATTCCACCAAAAAACTGCTAGAACTGATTCATGAATTCGGCAAAGTTACAGGATATAAAATCAATGTACAGAAATCAGTTGCATTCCTATACACCAACAATGAAGCAAGAGAAAGAGAAATCAAGGAATTGATCTGATTTACAATTGTACCAAAAACCATAAAATACTTAGGAATAAATCTAACTAAAGAGGTAAAAAATCTATACACTGAAAACTATAGAAAGCTTATGAAAGAAATTGAAGAAGACACAAAAAAATGGAATAAGATTCCATGCTCCTGGATAGGAAGAACAAATATTGTTAAAATGTCAATACTACCCAAAGCAATCTACATATTCAATGCAATCCCTATTAAAATAACACCAGCATTCTTCACAGAGCTAGAACAAACAATCCTAAAATTTGTATGGAACCAGAAAGATCCCGAACAGCTGAAGCAATCTTGAAAAAGAAAACCAAAGCAGGAGGCATCACAATCCCAGACTTCAAGCTATACTACAAAGCTGTAATCATCAAGACAGTATGGTACTGGCACAAAAACAGACACTCAGATCAATGGAACAGAATAGAGAACCCAGAAATGGACCCACAAACGTATGGCCAACTAATCCTTGACAAAGCAGGAAAGAATATTCAATGGAATAAAGACAGTCTCTTCAACAAGTGGTGCTGGGAAAACTGGACAGCGACATGCAAAAGAATAAACCTGGACCCCTTTCTTACACCATCCACAAAAATAAACTCAAAACGGATGAAAGACCTCAATGTAAGACAGGAAGCCATCAAAATCCTCAAGGAGAAAGCAGGCAAAAACCTCTTTGATCTTGCCTGCAGCAACTTCTTACTCAACACATCTCCAGAGGCAAGGTAAATGAAAACAAAAATGAACTATTGGGACCTCATCAAAATAAAAACCTTCTTTCTGCATAGCGAAGGAAACAATTAGCAAAACTAAAAGGCAACTGACAGAATGGGAGAAGATATTTGCAAACAACATGTCAGATAAAGGGTTAATATCCAAAATCTATAAAGAATTTATCAAACTCAACACCCAAAAAAACAAATAATCCAGTGACATGAAAAGACATGAATAGACACTTCTCCAAAGAAGACCTCCAGATGGCCGACCAACACATGAAAAAATGCTCAACATCACTCATCATCAGGAAAATACAAATCAAAACCACACTGAGATACCACATTACATCTGTCAGAATGGCTAAAACGAGCAACTCAGGCAACAACACATGTTGGCGAGGATGCGGAGAAAGAGGAACCCTTCTGCACTGCTGGTGGGAATGCAAGCTGGTGCAGCCACTCTGGAAAACAGTATGGAGGTTCCTCAAAAAACTAAAAATAGAACTACGCTATGACCCAGCAATTGCACTACTAGGCATTTATCCATGGGATACAGGTATGCTATTTCTTAGGGACACATGCACCCCCATGTTTATAGCAGCCCAAATGTCCATCGATGGATGAATGGATAAAGAAGATGTGGTGTGTGTGTGTGTGTGTGTGTGTGTGTGTATCTCACATATACATACCACATATATATACCATATATATATATATACACACACACACACACACACACACACCACATATATATACCACGCACACACACACACACACACACACGCACACACACACACACACAATGGAGTATTACCCGGCAATCAAAAAGAATGAAATCTTGCCATTTGCAACTACATGGATGGAACTGGAGGGTATTATGCTAAGTGAAATTAGTCAGAGAAAGACAAAAATCATATGATTTCACTCATGAGGACTTTAAGAGACAAAACAGATGAACATAACGGAAGGGAAGCAAAAATAATATAAAAACAGGGAGGGGGACAAAACAGAAGAGACTCATAAATATGGAGAACAGAGGGTTACTGGAGGGGTCGTGGGAGGGGGGATGCACTAAATGGTTAAGGGGCAATAAGGAATCTACTCCTGAAATCATTGTTGCGCTATATGCTAATTTGGATGTAAACTTAAAAAAGTAAAAAATAAAATAAGTTAAAAAAAATTTCATACTGAGATAGGTGTATTTTCTGTAAATTTCATATAGACAGGGCATAATAAAATATTTGTAATATAAAAGTGTCTCTGGCCAGGTTTCTAGGAATCAGACACTGGGACGGAAACCTGCATGAGGGAAGCATATTGGAGGGAGCCTCTGGGATCAGCTGTGGGAGACCAAAAGGGTAGGATAGGGCAGAGGGTGATGCTGAGCTGGGATCTAGTTGCAACAGAGACCTCAGCACACCCCACAGGGATGGTCCTTCAGAGTTGTCCCGCCTTCAGGCAAGGGGATTGGGCTTTTACAACCCTATATATACCTGTCACTGAATGTAGTCTGTCCCTGAAGATAGGACACAAGCTTAGGTGAGGATGTGAATTTCTGCTGAGGTCAGTGCTTGGAGAGACATTCAGCTGTGAGCTCTCCACATTCCCAACAGCTGGGAGACTGAAGGCCTGGGTCTCAGGGAAGAATGTGGGCAGCACACCCAGCATGCATTATAGTCCACATGCAGATGTGTGTGCTTCCTGTAACAAATGCAAGGAATGGCTGCTATGTGATTCTGGGTGGGGTTTTTTCCTGGGAAAACTTAAAAGTTTGTCTGTTTGGGCTGCTGTAACAAAATACCACATGCTGGGGAGGTTTAAACAACAGAAACTAGGGGCACCTGGGTGGCTCAGTTGGTTAAGCATCTGACTTTGGCTCAGGTCATGATCTTGGGGTTCGTAAGTTTGAGCCCCGTGTTGGCTTCCACGCTGACAGTGAAGATCCTGCTTGGGATTCCTTTTCTCTCCCCTCTCCTCCCCTCCCCCACTGGTTCACATGTTCTCTCTCTCTCTCTCTTTCTCTCTCTCCCTCTCTCAAAATAACTAAATAAACTTAAATAAAGTAAAATAAACAGCAGAAACTTATTTCTCACAGTTCTGGAGGTCCAAGATAATAGTGCCAGGAAGGTAAGTTTCATCCCGAGGACTCTTCTCTTGGCTGTAGGTGGCTGTCATTTTGCCATGTGCTTACATGACCTCTTCACACATGCTCAAAGGAGGGGGGCCATTCACATGTGTTTTCTTATGAGGGCACTAATATCATTAGACCAGAGCCCTGCCCTCATCACTTATTTACCTCTAATTCCTCCAAAAGGCCCTGACTCCAAATAACATCACCTTGGGGGTAAGAGTTCAACATATAATATTGGCCACATCCATTATGTCCATAATATTAAATCTATATTAGTCAGGATTCTCCAGAGAAACAGAGCCAACAGGATGTGTGTGTATGTGTATAAAATAAATTTCTTTATGTATGCATGTATACATAATAAATAATATCATGTAACAAATCTCTATGTAGAAATACTTGTTATAGGGAATTTGCTCTTATGATTTTGGATGGTGAGAAGTCTCAAGACCTGCAGTCAATAAGCTGGAGACCCAGGAGAGCCAATGAGTAGTTCTAGTCAGAGTCTAAAGGCCTGAGAACCACAAGAGTTGATGGTACAGGCTCCAGTCTGAAAATGAACAGGCCCAAGATCCAGGAAAAGCCAATGTTTCAGTCTGAGTCCAAAGGCCAGAAAAGACCAATGTCTTACATATAGCCTTTCTGCACTATTCAGACCTTCAACTGATCAGATGAGGCCCACCCACATTAGGGAGAGCAATCTGCTTTAATTGGCCTACCGATTTAGATGTTACTCTCATCCAGAAACACCCTCACAGACACACCCAGAATGATGTTTTGCCACATTTCTGGGCACCTTGTGACCAGGTCAAGTTGACATAAAATTAACCATCACAAGAAAGTCGGACATAAACAATGGCAGACTCTGAATATCACACCAGGAATCCCAAAAGTTCTGCTGGGGGAAGGCTGTAATGCCTTTTAACATAGTGTCATGGAAGGTTCTGGAAAGGGATCTAGACTCAGAACAATCTAGAGGAAGAACATGCTCAGTGAGGAAAGGAAGGCAGTGTAGCCAGAGCACATCCATGGGCTTTGAAACCTCCCATGACTAGTGCCACTCTGCGTGTGTGGAAATGTTCCACCTCATCCACTCAGGGCTCTCTATGTACCTAATTTTTGTTGTGATCCAGCAAGTCATTCATCCCCCTGCTGGAGTACAAGACACTGTGACAGATGGCAGTGTCCAGGCTGGGAATAAGTTGTACATTTCTGCCAATAAAACTATCCAGGAAAGCAGAGAGGTCGTCAGTGGTGGGCAAATTAGGCTGGTGTCCTTGGGTTTGATTTGAGTGTAGAGGCAGGTGGAATGAAGGCAACAGCCTCGTTTCTCCAGAGTGGGATGGGAGGGAGGACCCCATCCTCTTGTGAGTATGAGGCAGATATCCAACGAGTCCCACTAACAATCAGTCTTGCACGGCAGAAACATCGAGGAGATTTAATTAAGATCATGTATGTCCTGATGACTGAGCGTGTGACACAAATGAATGAAGAAAAAGGATCACAGACAGCTTTGTGGAAGGATGAGAGTCTTTAAACTCGCGGGCTCACCTATTAGTCCTAGAGTATTTGTACCAAACCCACAGACCACAGGAAGTCCAGAGTAGTGACTTAGCTCAACTCCAGAAGAGGCTGGAACCACTTGGAAGAACCAGACTCCCTGAATGAGTTCCACTTCCAGCTGCTTCAATCTCTTCCCAGGATTTCAGCTCCTTTGCTTTTGAAGGCCCTACTCACAGATCTCACAGCTTGCAAACCAGTCAAATGCACCCACATTCCACATTAATGCAATTTACACATAACTGTGTAAGAATAAAGTTGCAAGGGACAAGCTGACTTACTGTAATGTTCTGTCCAAAGGTAACTAAATGCATATTCATTTTGAATGTACAGTGTTCTTGTACTATATTTGAACTAATCATTTTCCAGGTCTCAAACATTTTTGGAGGCTCTTAAAAAGCTTGTACACACCAGTCCTGCACTCAGAATATCCACAGCCCAGATTAGCTCTGCAACTTAGTAACTAGGTGATTTCAGGCAAGTGGCACAATTGAGCCTCAGCTTCCTTGTCTACAACACTGGGGGAGTAATGCCCGCTCCCCACTGCTGCTATGAAGGACTCCACAGTGACAAAGTGCTTCATACAGAGCTGCCACACAAGAAGACTGTCTTTGGTATAACTCTGAAGGTCCTTGGAAAGCCAGGAGGAATTGCAGGAGAAGGAAAGAGTCACCACTATCTCCATGTGTTACATGGGACAGACTCTGCAAGCCCCTTTAAACCCTTGGTAAATGGGGTAAACCCCATTACCAAGCACCCTTGGTAAAGAGGTGCTTACCCTTAAAGAGGTGCTTACCCTCTTTAATCACCCCCTGACAATCCCAACTATGGGGGAAGAGGCCATATTATTCCTGTGTTGCAAATGTAGGCATTGAGGCCAATTGTGGGGACAAGACTGAGCCAGGTTCATCACTGCTGGGAGACAGAAGCACTATAAGTTCGTGGAAGGAACAAGGAAGGAGAGGAAGTTGAGGTTTTCTCTTGAATCTTTGCACCCAAGTTGTAAAGGTTAAACTTCCATCCCTGTGGTTATAAGGAGGCAAGAAGGGGGGATTTCAAAATCCCCAGAGCTGGGGGGTCTTTGGAGGGGCAATGGACAGAAGGACATCCCAACCTCAGCCCATCCTGTCTCTGCATCAGAGGTACAAATGATACAGGTGACCTGAAGGTCAGTAAAAGACATGTGATTCAGCCAATGGTGGATCACAGGTCGAGAGAATTAAAGGGATTAAAAAGGATTGGGAAGAAAAAGGAAAAACACATGCATATACATATACGTATATATTAATTTATTATGTAACTATATAATCTCACACACACACACACAGAGGCAAATTAGATCAGGGAAAATACCTTCAGGTGTTGGGTCATCTTAAGACTACCAAGCCACATGACCACTCTCAAAAATGACCAAATATCAGCCACGTTAATTGAAATGACTGGCACCAATGATCAAGGTCAAAGTCAAAGAAAGAGGAAAAACCACTAACAGTTTTTGCCTTTATGTTAGGTACTCCATGTAACTATTCTTGTTTTACAAGTAAGGATCCCAAGTCTCCAAAACTTTGCAATTCATTCAAGGTCAAAAAGCTGATAAGGAATAGAACAAGATTTTGAACACAAGTCTGTCTCAAGCCCAAACCCTTTTCCCAAGAGCCTGTGCCGCAGCATATCCCAAAGGTTTACAGTTTTCTAGAAAATTATTTTAAACTAGTAATGGGGCATGCTGTAAGCATTAATACTTGGCACATTTCATCTAGTAACACCCTGGATCCTCTCCCAAATGCTAGGAATTAAGTATTGGGACTTCTGGTTATGGGTGAGAAAATGGAGTTTTCAGGACATGATGTAACTTGCCCAAGGTGGTACAGCTAGTAAGTGATGGTACTGAGACTAGAACTCAAGACAGTCTGACTCCCTCCCTTTCATTGGTTCTGCTCCAGAAAACTGCCTCCTCATCACCCTGAAGTGAGCCGGGGCACCTGACACTCACACAATTAAGCATCTATTGAGGTCAAGGTGCTGGGTGGGTAACAAGCAAGAAAAAACTCCAAGAATTTCTGGGGAAACCAATGCAGGGTGGTTCCCCACTGATACATATGCACTTCCGAAATCCCCTTCTGAGAATTCCTAGGAGATTATGCTGTCCTCTGTGCTAATTTAGTAAATGAATTCCCCTCAGCATACACTGAATGGAGGACAGGGAGGTACTGACCTGTGACTTCTGGTCTTAAGGATGAAGCTATAATTGTGTCCCTGGGCCAGACAGCTGCCAGCTTCCTGAGGAAGGAGATGATATCTTTCAAGTGTTAAGGATGCTTTGTTTAAAAATAAACATAGAGGAAGTTCTGGTTTTACTCACTCTCCTCCACCTTGTCCAAGGGGGAGGAAAAGGCAAAGGAATTGTAATTGGTCCAGGCATCTGCTAAATAAAGTAACACAGACATGCAGACTCCACAGCCATGCAAGGTGAGATTCAGAATTTGATATAAGTTGGTGGAAAATGTGACAACAGAAATAGACTACGGCATACCGAATAAAGGTCATAAATAAAGCAACAACCTCACATTAATGGGCATGGCATGGGATGTGAATCTTGATCCAAAATCTGGCGAGCAGACGCAGGCAAGAAGCATCTCTTGACTTGCTTTTGAGTGATGTTTTGGAAATGGTTCATAACAACCATGAATTTCAATTTGGCTTAGTAATTCCATCCAAAGCAGAACCTAATAAGGGAATAATCAGGACATCAGATTGCAGCAAACTTTAGAAGACTAGGAGTGAATTTTATGGAAGCTAATCAATAAGGGGATAATCGTGAATGTTTCGGTCACGCACAGCACTCCATCCACCCCAAGATGAGCAGGGACTGTTAGTAAAGAAAGTGTCTGAATGAGGAACAAGCCCAGTGAAGATAAACAATGGAAGGGGGAATGAGAGAAGAAAGGATGCACTGAAAATTACTTTCTGTGCTATTATTAGTAGGATCGCTATTATTTTACAGTCCCACACTCCTGAGCAGACGTATTCCAAAAGGCATCTTGGTAAACGGCTGAGAAGTACTGAGGCTCCAGGGTCCTCTTTCAGTCTCAGGCTTGGTTCCTGCTGTCTCGAGGGGGTTCCAGAATTTTCCTTCTAGTCTGAACGCTGTTGTCCCCACTCTTTACCCCAAGGGAGCTGCTCTCCCAAGGTCTGGTTGCAGAGTGGGACTCAGGCTCCCCACATTCTTCTTCCAGGCTGTCTCTGAAAGAAATCACAGCGACCCTTTTTGTTTTAGAAATTTTACCACTGACAACCAAAGGGGGAAATTGGAGTAAGAAAAAAAAAATAACAAACTTGGGGAAAGTGCAAAGGTTTAATCCATCTTATGGGCCTTCTTACCACTATGGTCCTTGGTCAGAGGTGACCAGGGGATGATGCCAGTAGGGGGCAGTGCAGTGCTAGGAATTTCAGCTCTGGGGCCAATTGACCAGGGGTTTAAATTCCAACTCTGGCACCTGTTAGTGGGGTGGCTTCCAGAAGTCACTTTAGACTTCTGAACCCTGTTTTCTCTCTTTAAAATAGAGAACAGAGAATCTACCAAGGATGAGTTGTTGTGGAAATTTAAGATTATAATCTATTATATACACACACATGCATACACGTGTGCATGCGAATGAACACAGTGATAAGAGGCAGAAATGGTATAGATAGAAACCCAATACAGATACAGATGTATACCACATATATAAAATCTGTGTTTGTGTGGTAGCTGTGGCCATTTTTGTCACTGGAAGAGGCACAAGATAACCACTGGGGGTGAAATTAACAAACTTTTCCCTTCTTTCCTACCTCAGCTAAAAGTGAACAACACATTCCATCCTGATAGCTCCCCTTCAGATCTTAAAATGTAACCCTACCCACTCCAACCATGAGAAAAACATCAGACAACCCCACATTGAGGGACATTCTAAAACACCTGACCAGGACTCCTCAAAATTATCAAGGTCATTGAAAACAAGGAAAATCTGAGAAACTCTCACAGACTAGAGAAGCCTAAGGAAATATGACAATTAACTGTAATGTGGTATTCAAGATTTGATCTTGTAACAGAAAAAGGCACTATGTAAAAACTAGTCAAGTCCAAATAAAACATGGAGTTTAGATGATAGAAATGCACCAGTAAGCTCATTCCATCATGACAATTGTGCAGTGGTGATGTGGATGTGAACAGTGGGAGAAATTGGGTGAGGGCTATTTGGGAACGAGCTACTATCTTTGCAACTTTTTTGTACATCTAAAACTACTGTAAAATTTAAAAAAATCATTTAAATTTTAAAACTTACCTTTTTTCCCCCATCCCTCCACCCTTCCCCTCTGACAATCATAACTTTGTCAACTGTATGTATAGGTTTGATTCTGCTTTTTATTCTTCTTTTTTCTTTCTAAGATTTTATTTAAATTTAAATTAGTTAACATATAGTGTAGTATTGGTTTCAGGAGTAGAATTTAGTGATTCATCACTTACATATAACACCCAGTGCTCATCCTAACAAGTGCCCTCCTTAATCCCCATCAGTCATTCAGCCAATACCCCTACCCACTTCCCCTCCAGAAATCCTCAGTTTGTTCTCTGGATTTAAAAGTCTCTTATGGTTTGCCTCCCTCTGTGTTTTTATCTTATTTTATTTTTCCTTCCCTTCCTCTATGCTCATCTATTTTATTTCTTAAATTCCACATAAGAGTGAAATCATATGGTATTTATCTTCCCCCGACTTATCTCACCTAGCATAATACCCTCCAGTTCCACCCATGTTGTTGCAAATAACAAGATTTCATTCTTTTTGATCGCCAAGTAAAATTCTATTGTATTTATAAATCATATCTTCTTTATCCATTCATCAGTCAATGGACATTTGGGCTCTTTCCATAATTTGGCTATTGCTGATAACGCTGCTATAAACATTGGGTTGCATGTACTTCTTTGAATCAGTATTTTTGTATCCTTTGATAAATTCCTAATAGTGCAATTGCTGGGTCATAGGGTAGTTCTATTTTTAACTTTCTGAGGAATCTCCACACTGTTTTCCAGAATGCCTGCACCAGTTTGCATTCCCACCAATAGTGTAAGAGGGTTCCCCTTTCTCCACATCCTTGCCAATATCTGTTTCCTGAATTGTTAATTTTAGCCATTCTGACTGGTGTGAGGTGATATTAATTGTGGGTTTGATTTGAATTTCCCTGATGATGAGTCACGTTGAACATTTTTTCACATGTCTGTTAGCCATTTGTATGTCTTCTTTGGAGAAATGTCTGTTCATATCTTCTGCCCATTTCTTAACTGGATTATTTATTTTTTGGGTGCTGAGTTATAAGTTCTTTATAGATTTGGGATGCTAGCAGCCCTTTATCCAATATGTCATTTGCAAATACCTTCTCCCATTCTGTAGGTTGCTTTTTAGTTTTATTGTGGTTTTCCTTCACTGTGCAGATGTATTTTATCTTGATGAAGTCCCAATAGTTCATTTTTGCTTTTGTTTCCCTTGCCTCTGGAGACGTGTCTAGTAAGAAGATGCTATGCCTGAGGTCAAAAAGATGCTGCCTGCTTTCTCCTGTAGGATTTTGATGGTTTCCTGTCTTACAATTAATTCTTTTGTCCATTTTGAATTGATTTTTGTGTATGGTGTGAGAAAGTGGTCCAGTTTCATTCTTCTGCATGTCGCTGTCCAGTTTTACCAACACCATTTGTTGAAGAAACTGTCTTTTCCCCACTGAATATTTTTTCCTGCTTTGTCAAAGATGAGTTGGCCATATAGTTGTGGGGTCCATTTCTGAGTCCTCTCTTATGTTCCATTGATTGATGTGTCTGTTTTTGTGCCAGTTGTTCAAAATAGTACTGGAAGTCCTAGCCTCAGCAACCAGACAAGAAAAAGAAATAAAAGGCATCCAGATCAGCAAGGAGGAAGTCAAACTTTCACTCTTTGCAGACTACTCTATGTGGAAAGCCTGAAAGACTCCACTAAAAAATTTCTAGAACTGATACATGAATTCAGCAAAGTCACAGGATATAAAATCAATGGACGGAAACCTGTAGCATTTCAGAAACCTGTAGCATTTCTCTGGGCACCTGGGTGGCTTAGTCAGTTAAGTGTCCAACTCTTGATTTCTGGTCAGGTCATGATCTCACAGTTCATGAGCTTGAGTCCTCCTTCAGGCTCTGTCCTGGCAGTACAGAGCCTGCTTGGGATTCTCTCTCTCTCCCTTTCTCTCCATCCTTACCCCACCTCAACATAAATAAACAAACATTAAAAAAAAGAAATTTGTTGCATCTCTATACACCAATAATGAAGCAGCAGAAAGAGAAATCAAGGAATCAATCCCATTTACAATTGCACCAAAAACCATATGATCCTTAGGAATAAACCTAACCAAAGAGGTAAATATCTGTACTCTGACAACTATTAAAAAACCTATGAAAGAAACCAAAGACACAAAGAAATGGAGAAACATTTTATGCTCAAGCTTGGAAGAACAAATATCATGAAAATGTCGATACTACCCAAAGCAATCTACACATTTAATGCAATCCCTGTCAAAGTAACACCAGCATTCTTCACAGAGCTAAAACAAACAATTCTAAAATTTGTATGCAACCAGAAAAGACCCCAAAAAGCCAAAGTATGTTGAAAAAATAAAAGCAAAGTGGGAGGCATCACAATTCCAGACTTTAAGCTATATTACAAAGCTGTAACCATCAAGACAGTATGGTCCTGATTCTGCTCTTCGTCTGTTTATTCATTTGTTGTTGTTGTTGTTGTTGTTGTTTAGATTCCACTTACGAGTTAAATCATATGATATTTGTCTTTTCAGTCTGATGTATTTCACTTAGCATTATACCCATCTGTGTTGTCTCAAATGGCACAATCTCATCCTTTTTTGTGGCAGTGTATTACTCCATTGTATATACATACCACATCTTCCTTATCCATTTGTCACTTAGGTTGCTGGACATTGATGGACACTTAGGTTGCTTCCATATCTTAGCTATTATCAATAATGCTACAGTAAATGTAAGGGTGCACGTATCTTTTTGAATTAGTGGTATTTTCCCTTGGGGTAAATACCCAATAGTGGAATCATTGGATCATATAGTATTTCTACTTTTAACTTTTTGAGGATTCTCAATACAGTTTTCCATGAGTAAGTCACAATAAAAGGCACAGCATGAGGGATATAATCAATGATATTGTAATAATGACGTAATTTGGACAGATAGTAGCTACATTTGTGGTGAACACAGCTTAATATATTAACTTGTTGAATCACTATGTTGTACACCTGAAACTACTGTAACATTGTGTGTCAACAATAAATAAATAAATAAATAAATAAATGAAAAGTTTCCCTAGCAGAGCAAGTGTCTCTAGATATTATGGATAATCTGAATAATTGTGGCAATAATTAACAATTTCTGAGCATTACCATAGTCCCAAAACTGGAATAAACTTATTACCTGGCCTTATTTTATTTAATCATCCCAAATGCCCCATGAGGTAGGTACTAATACCTCAATAATGAAGCTGTCTGGTAGGGATTCACTTTATATTCGTGTTATATTTTCTTGTAATATGACAGCAGTTTGGAAGTCAAAAAATATTCCTTCCTGGAAAAAAAAAAAAGAAAACATAAGTGGGTAAGCTTTTTAGAACTGTGATAGACTGGGCTGGTTTACCTCTCCCTCTAATCCCCCTGTACAGAAATGCTACATGGAATATAGCAGAATATATACTCAGCTTGATGGTGGAGAGGAGAATAAGAAATTCCTAGAGTCTAGAAGCAAAGAAATAGCTCAAAATCGAAGAAATACAAGTTTGGGTTTATGTCAGAGTAGTCCAGAAGCATCCAGTTCAGAAAGAGGACTAAGGGCTGGGGCTTGAGAATAAACACTTCAGGCTTAGAAAAATAGGGCTTAGCAAATGAAAAATATAAGCCCAAGAAAGCAGAGAGAGATTGTCTTCTGTCTAAGAATTTGAGTAGAGAAATAAAGAATCTCCTGTGAAAAGTCAAAAGTCCAAGTTTACTCCACAGTTGGCTATGGGTCAGAATTTGCACGACTCTTACAGTATGAGAATCCCAGAGCAAGAAATTAATGTGAAATCTCGTCTTGAAACAGAAAACCTCTGAGATGTAGAAGAAACATGAGTCAATTCTATGAGATTTCCCATCAAAGTATTAAACAAAACAACACAACCAAATCTAGCAATCTATTTTACCACAAATTATTAACAAATTCAAGGAGAAAACAATTTGTTTATAATAATGTATGGCTTTCAAAAATTGCTACATTCAGCACTAATTTATGAAAAGAAGTCTTGGCAAACTAGGATTTGAGAAAAGGTTTCTTTAACTCATTAACGTCATATACGACCTCCTAAGCAAGCCTCAAATTGGGTGGTGAACATTAGAAGGTTATCTGTAAAGTCTACAATAAAGCATTATCCTCGAGGTCTTAACCAATACAATATGAACAGAAAAATAAGTAATAGATACCAGAAATGGAAAGGAATAAGCAAAGGATACTAATTCAAAGAAATTATTTTCTACATAGAAAAGCCATGATTACCTATAGACACAGCATCAGAATAAACTAGAGTTCAGCATTGCTAGTTATAATGTTAACAGGTTAAAAAATGGAACTTCCAGGTCTAGTTTGATAAGAAACTTCCAAGGTGTTTTCCAGAGTGACTGTACCATTTGACATCAGCAATGAATGTGGAATCCAGTTTCTGCACAACCTCACCAGCGTTTGATGTTGTCACTCTTTTTTATTTTAGCCATTCCAATAGGTGTAGAGTGACATCTCATTGTGCTTTTAATTTGCATTTCCCTAATGGCTCACAATGCTGAACATCTTTTCATGGGCTTATTTGTCATCTGTATACTCTCTTTGGTGAAATGTCTGTGCATATCTTTTGCCCATCTTTTTATTAAAATGTTTGTTTGATGCTGAGTTTTGAGAGTTCTTCATGTATTCCAGACACTAGCCCTTTGTCAGATATTTGATCTGCAATTGTTTTCTCCTGCCCTACAACTCATCTTTTCATTCACTTAACAGGTCCCTCATGGAGCAGAAGTTTTTCCTTTTGATCATGTCCAATACTTCCATTTTTTTTCCTTTTGTGGATCATGTTTTGGGTACCAAGTGTAAAAATTATTTCCCAAGTCTACGCTCTGAAGATTTTCTCCTAAGTTTTCTTTCAAAGTGTTATAGCTTTGCATTTTTAAGCTTAACTCTATGATCAACCTTGAGTTCACTGTTGTATAAGGTGTAAGGGTTAAGGTCTGGGTTGGTTTCTCCCTCCTCTGGCTATCCAGTTGTTCCAGCACCATTTATTGAAAAGACTATCACCCTTCCACTGACTTGGAAAGACAACTGAGCCAAAACTAAGACAGTTTTGAAAAGGAAGAATAAAGTGGGAGGATTCACTTTACCCAATTCCGAGATGTGTTACATAGCTACAGGAATCCAGGTTGTGTGGTCCTGGCAGAGGGAGAGATGCATACATCAATGGAATAGATTAGAGAACCTAGAAATAGCCCCACACAAGTATGGCCAGATGATTTGTGACCAAGTTGCCAAAGCAATTCAGTGGCAACAAAATAAAGGAAGCTTCATCCTAAACCTCACACCTTAGACAAAGATGAACTCAAAATGGATCATAGATGTAAACCTAAAACCTAAAACCGTTAAACTTTGAGAAGAAAACGTGGCAGAAAATCTTGAGAATCCAGGGCTTGGTTAAGAGTTCCTAAATATGACATCAAAAGCCCAGTCTGTAGAAGGAAAACCTGATCAATTCATCCTCATCCAAATTAAAAAATTTCCCTCTGAGACAGATCTGTTAGGAGGATGAAAGGATAAACTACAGAGTGGGAGAAAATCTTCACAAGCCCCATCTCTGAAAAAGGACTGGCGTCTAGGATATTTTTAAAACTTTGAATACTTTAGTGAAAAAAACAATGCAATTAGAAAGTAAGCAAAAGACATGAATGAATGTTTCACCAAAGAAGATAAATGAATGGCAAATAAGCACATGAAAAGATGCTCAACATCACTAGCTACAGGGGGAAATTAAAATTAAAACCATGATGAGATATCGCTAACACCTGTTGGAACAGCTAACATGAAAAATAGTGATAGTGACAAATGCTATTGATTTATGGACAAACTGGATCTCTCCTACATTGCTAGTGGGAATGTAAAATAGTCTGGCCACTTTGCATAAGTTTGACAGTTTCTTTAAAAAACTAAATGTACACTTACTAAATGATCCAGCAATTATAATCACAGGAAGCTTATCGCAGAATAAACGAAAGTGCATATCCACACAAAAACCCAAACACAAATATTCGTAGCAATTTTATTTATAATAGGCAAAATTGGAAATAATCAAAATGTCCCTCAATAGGAAAATAGTCAAAAGGCAGTACATCCATATCATGAACACTGTTGAGAAATAAACTATTGATGCACAAAACTTGGGTGGATCTCAAGGGCATTAAGCTTCATGGAAAAAAGCCAACCTAAAAAGGTCACACATTGTGTGATTTTGTTTATATTATATTCTCAAAATGACAAAATTACTTATAAAGGAAAACTGATGAGTGGTTTCCCAGAGCTAGGAATCATAGGGGGAATAGGGTAAGGGTGGCTATAAAGGAATGGCATGAAAAAGATCTTTGTAGTAATGGAATAATGCCATGTCTTGATTGCAGTGGTGATCACACAAATATACACATGTAATAAAATGGCATGGAATTATATACAGTTATTATACCAATGTCAAGTTCCTGACTTTGATATTAATAGATAGATAGATACAGTTATGAAACAGGGTGAAGTGTACAGGGACCTTACTATCTTTACAGCTTCCTGTTAATTTATAATGATTTCAAAATAAAAAGTTAAAAGTCTATCAAACAACCAATATCTTTTTCTCTAGTATGTGAAATCCCTCAGTAAATGTGGTATTATTATAACAGCAACATTATTATAATCAAATATCTAGTCAGCAATGTAAATGGCAAAGTTACTTTTCTGCTGGGTTAGGAAATACTGGGGTTAGCTAGAAGTGGAATGGTCAATCAGAGTTCTCAGCCACACGAGTCACAGATATTAAAAGCAGCATGGTTTATTTAATTGGTTTCTAAGGTGATGTTAAAGCCTCACAGTCCAGGGTGTGCATCCAGGATCCACCCCTTTACTGGGTATCTCTTTGGGCAACTCCTATAAACGTCACTAATAATAGTAGCAGGGATGCTTTGCTCATTTCAAGCCTCAGCGCCCAGCGTAGCATCTGGCGCCAAATGGAGTCGCAATAAATAATTGTGGACTTGAGTGTCTTGATCTCTCTGAACCTCCATTCCCTCTACTGCAAAATTATTGTTTTTTTCCCCTCTGTTTTCTGTTTACCACCTGTTGCCTCCAAGAAACTGGCATTTTCAAAAGCCACATTTACATATGAGATTGACAAGATTAACACATTTATTGGCCTATTGTGCAAAAGGAGATAATCACAATGCTAAAAAAAAAATTGGCAAAGGCAGATTTTTAATCACAGCTGTCTTAGAGTCTGCAAATGGGGTTTCTGACCCACAGTCAGAAGGTCAAGGACTTTGACTTGTTGTAGAGGTGACTAACCTCTAGTTACCTCTATTCCCTCTTGGGAAAGCTTTCTTGGAATGACTGCTGATTTGGGCAGCTAGTCAACCTCTGGCAAGTCAACCATCAGACCTTGGATTTTTTTTTTTTCCTTATAGTTCTTTCTTTTCCTCTCCTTATATATTTTTTCTTTTCTCCATTCTTCTATTTCTTTATTTCCCACCTGAGAAGTATAATCAATTATTTGTATAAGTCAGAACCACAGAAGTAGAACAATCTTTGGATCTTCAGTCTCATTAAACTTACAAGAACTGAGAACCTGACAGCAAGACAGTTTTCTGAACTCACATCTCAGGTCAATAGCAGAGTTGGAAATGCAGGTTGTGGTCTCTAGCAAACAATCCATACATAGTTCATTTACTGCAAACTATCTCCAAGAATCTCAGATCCAAAATGCTCATTTGGAAACTGGTCAGGTTCATTCCTTATAAAGTTAAAAAGATGTCAAGCTAGGCTCATTGCAGCCTTTCTTTTGAGATGAGAGAAGGTAAAAGCTATCTGTGCAATGTGGTACACACATCCATACCTGCAGTGCCCAGTGTTCAGGATACATGTTATAATTCACTGGGATAAAACTAAAGGAGTTGGAGGAAGATGACCTTGTCTATCCTACAAAATAAATCACTTTAAAATAAATATGTATAATGAGCAAAATTATTTCAAAAATGGACAACATTCACTGTGGGTAGAATGTGGGGAAAAGGATACTCTCGACTACTAGTAGATGGGTAAATTAATACAGTCTTTTGGGAGCACTACCTAGTAAAATTAAAAACACATATAATTATAAACATAACAAAGTACATACAGGATCTGTATGCTGAAATCTGAAAACTAAAAAACAAACAAACAAACAAAAACCAGCTCATGGAAGAAATCAAAGGAAGCCCAAAGAACTGGAAAGATGTATCGTGTTAATGGATCATAAGACTCAACATAGTAAAGATGTCAGTTCTCTTCAAATTGATCTATAAATTTAGCACAACTCCAATAAAAATCCCAGCAGGATTTTTCATAGACAGATAGGCTTATTCAAAAATTCATAGGGTAGGGGCGCCTGGGTGGCTCAGTCGGTTAAGCGGCCGACTTCGGCTCAGGTCATGATCTCACGGTCTGTGAGTTCGAGCCCCGCGTCGGGCTCTGTGCTGACAGCTCAGAGCCTGGAGCCTGTTTCAGATTCTATGTCTCCCTCTCTCTCTGCTCCTCCCCTGTTCACGCTCTGTCTCTCTCTGTCTCAAAAATAAATAAACGTTAAAAAAAAAGTTAAAAAAAAATTCATAGGGTAGGGCACCTGGGTGGCTCAGTTGGTTAAGTGCCCAACTTCAGCTCAGACCATAATCTCATAGTTCATGGATTCAAACCCCACATCAGGCTCTGTGTTGATAGCTCAGAGCCTGGAGCCTACTTTGGATTCTGTGTCTCCCTCTCTCTCTGGCCCTCCCCTACTCATGCTTTGTCTCTCAAAAATAAATAAACTTAAATTTTTTTTTTAATTCATAGGGAGCAGTGGAACTAGAACAGTTAAAACAATGTTTAAAAGAAGAAAGTTAAGGAATTGCACTACCCAATTTTAAGACTTCTTAGAAAGCTTTAGTAATTAAGACAGTGTGGTATTGGTGGAAGAGTAGACCCACACATCAGTGAAATAGAATAAGCTTGAGAAATAGATCACAAATATAGAAATTTTATTTTTAACAAAGGTACAAAAGGAATTCAATGATACTCTAATTGAATATCCATTAAAGGGAACTTCAAACCGTACCTCACACCATAAAAAAGTTAAAAAATAATAATTAAGAATCAATCACAGACCTAAACATAAAAGATAAAACTGTAAAACTTAGAGAAAATCATAGAAGAAAAATCTTTGTCAGCTGGGTTCAGCAAAGAGTTCTTAGATATTACACCAAAATTATGATCCATGAAAGAAAAAAAAGGATAAATTGAACTACATCAAAAATTTAAATTTTACTTTGCAGAAGGTATTGCTAAAAGATTTAAAAAAACAAGATACAGACTAGGATAAAAATATTTTCTTTTTTTTTTTTTTTTTTAATTTTTTTTTTTTCAACGTTTTTTATTTATTTTTGGGACAGAGAGAGACAGAGCATGAACGGGGGAGGGGCAGAGAGAGAGGGAGACACAGAATCGGAAACAGGCTCCAGGCTCCGAGCCATCAGCCCAGAGCCTGACGCGGGGCTCGAACTCACAGACCGCGAGATCGTGACCTGGCTGAAGTCGGATGCTTAACCGACTGCGCCACCCAGGCGCCCCAATATTTTCAAATCATATCCAACAAATAATTTTCATGCAGAATACATAAAGAGTCTCAAAACTCAATAGTAAGAAAACAAACAACCCAATTTAAATATGAACAAAAGACTAAAACAGACACTTCACCAAGATGTTCAACATCATTAGCCACAAGTAAAATGCAAAACCACAATGATATATCATCACAAATCTATTATAACTGCTAAAAATTTTTTTAAAAATGCTGACAATACCAAGTACTGGTGACAATGCAGAGAAACTAGACATCTTATCCATTGCTGATGAGAATGCAAAATGGTACAGCTGTTCTGGAAAATTGTTTGTAAATTTCTTACAAGCTTAAAGATACATTAACACAGGGCCCAATAATCCCATTCCTGGGTATATACCCTGGAAAAATGAAAATTTATGGTCATACAAAAACCGTAAACAAATATTTATAGTTTCTTTTTTCATAATTGCCCCAAGATAGAAACAATCAATGTCATTCAGTGGGCGAGTGAATAAACACACTATGGTTCATTCATACAATAGAACACTGCTCATGAATAAAAAGGAATGAACTACTAATATGTAAAGTAATTACGTGATGATTTAGATGAATCTCAAAAGCATTATGCTGAATACAAAAAGTCAGCCTCAAAAAATTACATACTGGGGGCGCCTGGGTGGCGCAGTCGGTTAAGCGTCCGACTTCAGCCAGGTCACGATCTCGCGGTCCGTTAGTTCGAGCCCCGCGTCAGGCTCTGGGCTGATGGCTCAGAGCCTGGAGCCTGTTTCCGATTCTGTGTCTCCCTCTCTCTCTCCCCTCCCCCGTTCATGCCCTGTCTCTCTCTGTCCCAAAAATAAATAAACGTTGAAAAAAAAAATTACATACTGTATGATTTCATTTCATATATGTCATTCTTGAAAAGCCAAACTATACCTGTGGAGAACAGTTGTGTGCTTGACAAATCTTACAGAGGTAGGGCAGGGTATGACTATAAAGGGATAGCAGAAGGGGGATTTAGGGTTGGTAGAACTTTTCTGTATTCTGATTGTGTTGGTGGCTACACAAGCTTTAGAAATGCCCCCCCAAAAGGTCAATTTCCCTTTTTAAATATTAAAAATAAGTTTTAAAACTGCATACCACTCATGGACCTAGCCAATGATCATCAAAGGATGACTGGAAAGTTTACAAAGAATGCTTAGGCTATTAATTCCTGAACCCAGCCAGTGGTGAGGGAAACGGCAAGTCAAAGGAATAAAAAAATAGGCTCACTTTGGACGTTTTCACAGAACATTCACTATGTGAAGAAATACAGCAATATTTACAAAATCTTGAGGAAAAAAATATGGCCCAGGAATGTTGATATCACCAAATCACCATTCAAGTATAAAAGCAAAATATGAATATTCTTTAGCAGCATCTCTTTATAATTCTGCAAATATGTCAGCATAATCTAATTTTTTAAATTTAATATTCAGTATTTATGCTTGTTTAAACTGCTAACTCATGTCTCATAAATTTGAGTGAAGTCTCAATCATTGATTCATCAAACATTGCTTCTTTTATTCTCTATTCTTTCCTCCTAGATGTACATTGAAACTTCTCACCCTATCTTTATTTTTATTAATTTCTATTTAATATACTTTATTTTCTTTGTATGCAGCATTCTGGATAATTTCCTCAGAATTGGCTCCAGTTCACCAATCCTCTGTTTAATTGGGTCTAATCTGCTGATTAATTCAACCATTGCTTTTTGTCTTTTGCTTCTTTTTAAAAAATATTTATTCATTTTTGAAGACGGAGTGCAAGCAGGGAAGGGGCAGAGAGAGAGAGGTGAGTAGAAGATCCGAAGCAGGCTCTGTGCTGACAGCAGCAAACCTGACGTGGGGCTCAAACTCACGAACTGTGAGACCATGACCTGAGCCAAAGCCAGACGCTCAACTGACTGAGCCACCCAGGTGCCCCTGTCTTTTCGTTTTTTAATCTACCATACTTTTTTCATTTTTAGGAGTTCTGCTATTTTCTTTTTCAAATCTACTAGGACTTATGAAATATTTATATTTTCATTTTCTAACTCTTTTACAGCTTTAATCATTTTAAATATATTTATTTTATAATTACCATCAAAAAGACCAATTGTATAAAATGTGGGATGACCTAATTGTATTGCTTATTGTGTCTGCTGACTTGCTCTTCCTTGGTGTGTTGTTTCTTCGTGTGTGTTGTAACTTTTTGTTGTGGACCCATCTTTATCAGAACTTTATCTGTGGGAATCCTTTGTTGTCTTGAGTGGGTGACATTTCCTGCACCTGGGTGGCCCAGCCAGGTAAGCATCTGACCTTGGCATGGGTCATGAAGTCATAGTTCATGAATCTGAGCCCCAAGAGGGGCTCTGCACTGACAGGCCAGAGCCTGCTTCAGATTCTCTGTCTCCCTCTCTCTCTGCCCTTCCCCTGTACAGGTACACAAGTGTGCTCATTCCCTCTCTCTCTCTCTCTCTCTCTCTCTCTCTCTCTCAATCTCTCTTGCCTGCTCTCAAAAATAAATAAGCATTTTTTTTAAATTGTCACCACCCAAAACCACTTACATAATATCTCAGTTTGGCAGGTCCTAGAGGGCATGGGTAATACAAATGTTAATCCTATACCTACATGAGAGTAGATCTCTGATTATAACTTCTTAAGGGGGATTTTCCACACTGAGAGCAGAAGCCACACAGTTTTCCTTATTATCTCCTTAGGCTGGTGGACAGATTTTTCTAATACATGTTTTCACTGAGGATCTAGCTATTTGAGGGTCCTGGTTTCAGTGGCTGTCTCATTTGCAATTAACCCTCTCAAGGTGCCAAAGGCATGCATTTTATCTTCATGTGGCTGTTGAAACCCAATCCTCTTAGCAGTAGAAACTAAAAAGGAAAAGGAAGACTACATCACACTGTGGTTTTCAGTTCCCTCTTCTTTTTAACCCCAGAGATATCCTTTTAAACTCAGCAATGTCTTTAAAAGGATGCCTGATACACTCAATCAATACATCAAATGACTTGTAATTCAAAGATTTTCAGATTTTCTAATTTATTAAATTGCTAGAAATGTAAGTTCTCAGGAAAACTAGATCAAATATAAAACTATGTAGTAAATACAGTACTTTGTAGCTCTTCTTTTAAAAACACACACACAGGGGCGCCTGGGTGGCGCAGTCGGTTAAGCGTCCGACTTCAGCCAGGTCACGATCTCGCGGTCCGTGAGTTCGAGCCCCGCGTCAGGCTCTGGGCTGATGGCTCGGAGCCTGGAGCCTGTTTCCGATTCTGTGTCTCCCTCTCTCTCTGCCCCTCCCCCGTTCATGCTCTGTCTCTCTCTGTCCCAAAAATAAATAAAAAATGTTGAAAAAATAAAAAAAATAAAATAAAAAAATAAAAAAAAAATAAAAATAAAAACACACACACAAACCCCCATATAATCTTATCTGTGTGTGTAGGTATGTTCGTATGTCTAAAAATTGATATGCCAGACTCTAAGTGATTATTTTGCGAGAAAATAATGGGAAGTCAGGGACCATATATAGGGGGACAAACTTTTATTCTTCAAATTTATGTGTTGCTTAAATGTTTTAAGAATGTTTTTATGTAATGTAAATACATTTTTAAAATTTCATCATGAATTTAATCAAAGACAGGCAACACATATACCACCAGTGGGACATCTTTGGAAGGGGAAAAGGAACATTTCCCCAACACTTTAGCTAGGTGATAAAGGCTTTTTGCATTTCTATGAGCCAGATATGTTTTAGCTGTAATAAAGGGAAAAAGCATTTATTTACCAGCATTCTGTTTAGGGCATATACTTTCCTTTGTTTAGAAGAATATCTTAATATGTATTTGGGTTAGAAGATGAATCTCACCCCACCAACCATCACACACGCCTTTGAACAGGAGGTGACACTGCTCTGCATGATAGCACAAGGGCAATTTGGGTCTCCTGAGAGAACCCAGAGGAAGTCCTCACGTGTCAAACAGGTATCCAGAATGCCTCCTAAAGTGGCTTGAGGATCTAGAATTACGCAATAGTTCTTAAACCTTAGTGTAAATCAGAATCACCTGGAGTGCTCCCGGAACACTCGAAATGTGAGGTAAAACCAGAGGTACAGATGAATGGTGGCAAAGCCTGGGGACAAGGGGCAGGGTGACTACCAAGCAGGGTTCTAGGGAGAGATGGAACTCTTCTCTGTCTTGATCTTGGCGATGCTTACATCATGGCATGAGTGTATTAAAACTCTAAAAGATGCTTGCTAGGGGCGCCTGGGTGGCTCAGTCAGTTAAGTGTCCAACTCCTTATTTCTGCTCGGTCATGATCTCACAGTTCGGGAGTTTGAGCCTCAGGTTGGGCTCTGCGTGCACAGTGTAGAGCCTGCTTGAGATTCCCTTTCTCCCTCTCTCTGCCCCTCTCTGCCTCTCTCTCTCTCAAATAAATAAACTTAAAAAAAAAAAAGGAATGCATGCTGAAAGAGTTGGATTTTACAGTATGTAACTTGCATTGTCATAAAAATCGGCATAAAATACACACACACACACACACACACACACACACACACACACACACACACACATATTATGGGCTGTACCCACAGAGAAGTTCTGTGGATGGGCTTGAGAATATGCATTTCTAAGAAGCTCCCAGGTGGCATTGTCGCCATTGCGCTGGCCCTGTTTTGAGAACCATGGGTCTGGTCCAGGGTAGCTAAGCATTATTATTATTGTTGTTGTTGTTTTATTTTTTTGCATGTGCTGTTCCCTCTGCCTGGAATGCTGTTCCCCCAGATATCCACAAGATTAATTCCCTCACTTGTTTCAGGTCCATACTCAAAATTCATCTTCTCAGAGAGGTCTTTCTCTTTTTTTATGTTTTATTTATTTTGGGGAGAGAAAGCACAAGTCGGGGGGGGGGGTAGAGAGAGGTGGGGGAACAGAGGATCAGAAGTGGGCTCTGTGTTGACAGCAGAGAGCCTGATGCGGGACTCAAACTCACGAAGCGTGAGATCATGACCTGAGCTGAAGTTGGATGTTCAACTGACTGAGCCACCAGGTGTCCCTCAGTGAGGCCTTTCTGACCATTGTATCTAAACCTGTACCCTCACTTCTAACACATCTCCCCTTCCTGTTTTATTTTCCTCCATAGCTTATTAGCCCCCAGTATACCATATATTATACTTATTTTTCTTTCTTATTAATTGTCTGACCCAACTAGAATAAAACCTCCATGAGGACAGGGATTTTTGCCTGTTCTTTCCCTGCCTCCAGTGTCTACAATGGTGCTCACCCTATAGCCACACTCAGTAAACATCCTGAATTAACGGTGAAATAATTATTAACACCACAACTACGACAACACTAATAAAAATTCACCTGCCTCCATTTGGGATCCTCAGAATACAGCATTTGATCTTCATGCCTCCCCACATTGAAAGAAAACCCCCTTAAAATATAATGTAACACTGAGAAAAATTGGCTTTGGGGTCAAAGAGTAAGAGAGTTGTACTTTAGCTCTGTACTGAGCATTGTTGAACAATGCATCTAGGGTTTGTGAACTTGGTTTTGTCGGCTATAAAACGCGGTTGGTACTATCTCTCTCTTTAAATGGGCTCATGTGTGTAGTATTATACAGGGAATGGCACATAGCTAGTACTCAGCCGTTGGTAATGATTGTTCCTTATTATTATTATTATTATTATTATTATTGAGAGAGAGAGAGAGAGAGTGAGCACATGAATGGGGGGCAGGGCCAGAGGGAGAGAGAGAGAGATTCGTAAGCAGGCGCCACACTGAGCTTGATCATCTGGGCTCGATCCTCCATCCCTGGAATCATGACCTGAGCCAAAATCAAGAGTCGGACGCTTAACCAACTGAGCCACCCAGGTGCCCAAGTAGTGACTATTCTTAACCTCCCTCCGGCACCTGGGGCTAGAACTGGTTCAAAGTGCCTGGGCTAACTGGACCTCCCAGCACATATTCTCAGCTGTTCTCAGCTTCAGGGCAGGGGTTCATCAAAGATGGGTTCAAAACAGAGAACATATTACTCCTCCTCCATAAACATCTATAGAGGAGTCTCCTTACTCTTCAATACTATTGAGCAAGACACTTGCCTTCTCTGAGCCTCGGTTTCCTCACCTGTACGCTGGGGTTAATTGCTGCTGCCAAGATTGAGTCTTGCAGACTCAGCAAAAGAGTGAAAGCAGCCAGCACCCAGTAAATCTCCGGTCAACACTGGTGGGCCCAATGCTTGCTCACTCCAGCCACCTCCTTGGAGGTCCTGAGATCATCAGGAGTGCTGTGAAAGCTGCATGGCAAGGGGGAGGGCAGAGCCCCCCTGGCCAGCTCGGAGGCCTTGATGGTTGCCTCCTCTGCCAAGCACTAGCTCCTGAAGGATGCTCCTGGCCCCAGAGAGATACGTGCTGCCCCCCACTCCCTACCCAACCAGGACAGTTGTGGAGCACGTCAGAATCACAGCTCTCCTCTTTTGAACTGTATCACTGGACTTCTGGAGCCTTCTGGAGGTGCAACACCGGTGCCTTGGGTAATTTAGACACCGCTGTACTGCTTGACCTTCTCTTCTCTGCCAAGTGCCCACAGATTCCCGATGAGCTCAAGGGGTGTTCCGTGAGCCCCCACCCCAACTTGTGTGGGGTCAGTATGTAGTGTGGGAGAGACTCCTCTGTAAATTGAGGAACAGTTGGCTGGCATCTTTTTCTGCGATTCCTGAGAGATCGGAAGCCAGTCCCCTCAAATCCCACACCTTCGTTTCTGCTACGGGGTTTGTCAATCCCGGAACTCACAGACCAAAGGAAGAGTCCAAAAACAAACAAACGCCCAGCGCAAGAGGAAGAGAAATTGCTGGTTTTTCCTCACTTACAAGACTTTGCACTCAGTCCAGGGCCTTTGAGGGATGGATGGATGGATGGATGGATAGATAGATAGATAGATAGATAGATAAAATATTTTCTCTTCCTGACCCAAGTTGTGTAGAGTCTCTGGTGAACAGGAGGCAGTCCGCAAGGTATCAAATACCACGCAGGTGACTAAGAAATGATGTGTGGGGGGTGGGGCACATGCTCATGCGCTCTCCTGCCAGGCTCAGCCCACAGCAGCTGTGGTCCTTTCCAATAGAGAACTCTGTGGCAGCTGCTGAAAGCAGGATGCTGGGTTACTTTTCATGGTCCGTTGGACTTAGACATGTAGATATATAGAGTCGCTGTTTTCCTTCACAGCTGAGACATGGCTGATGATGATGTTATTTCCCACACAGGCAGATTAAAATATTGGGGATAATGATGTAGTCTAGCAGCAGACCCAAGAGGCCCCTCAGGCTCTGGGACCCAGAACAAAGCAGGCTGGCAGAGGGGCCCTGGTGTGTTCCTCCAGCTCTTGGAGAGCGGTTTCCTTCCTAAAGCCTCTCCTGCTTCCTTGGGCCACAAGAGGGTCTAGTGGTGGCTTTTCCACCCACAAAAGGAGAAGTAAAACCAAACGTGAAGTTACAGGTATATCCGGACCCTATGTCTTGGGACTTGTCTCTTCTTCCAAATGCTCATACACAGAATGCCTGCTGTTCACGCAGAGTGGTGAGAGGGAGTGGGTTCTGACTTGAATAATTTTCCACCCACTTCCTCCTGCCCTCTCCTTTCTCCTTATGCAATGCTTCCTCCCTCCCACCAAATTCTCCCTCCTCTACCCAGACATGCTGACCCACCCAGACCTGCACTCCCATCCGTGTCCTGGGTCCCGGTTCTCCTGTCTCCTCTGTATGCCCACCCCTACTCACAGTCCACACCATTGCTGGAAGGACTTCCTGAGGAATGCAGACCTGGACATGAGCTCGGATGGGTGGCCGGGTGGTCTGAGAACTGGCTCACCTCTCTTACACACTCAAGTCTCTCAAGGCTCCAGCAATACTGCCCCCCCACACACACACACACCTGCCCTGCTGTGTGCTGACCCCTTTGCCCGGTGTCCTCACTTCCCACTACTATTTTGCCTGGTTCTCTGTTGCTTGCCTTTCAAACCAAAGCTCAGGAGAGGCTTCTCCAACTCCCTCCTTTCCCCTTAGTCCAGCTTGCGTCTCTTTTCTTTGTACTAAACTGTGGTCTGCAGGCCAAATGGGGCCTGCCATCTGTTTCTATAAATAAAGCTTTACTGGAACTGAGCCACACCCATTCATTTCTATATTGTCTAGCTGCTTTCGTGCTGTAACAGCAGAATCACGTGGTTGCCACAGAGACTATATGTCTGGCAAAGCCTTAAAGTCTGGCCCTCTGCAAGAAAAGTTTACCCACCCCTGTTCTAAAACCCTGCATCATAACACATGCTGCATTGTACCAAATTTCTCCCTTTTTACCGTCATCTCTGCACCGTGTTGGAAACTTCTGAAGTGGATAATCTCAGTCTATCCACTTTTCACCAGAGCAGGGTGGCTAACCGTTCAATGCTGACATCACCCTGGTTGAGTTGGTATGCTGACTTCCTTACCTACCAGCTCTGTGAACCGAGCAAGTTGCTTAACCTCTTTGGTCCTGTTTCCCCACAGATAAAATAGAGATAACAGCAATACCCACCTCAAAAGCTTGTTAAGAGTATTAAATGAGTTAAATGTAAACTTCTTATTATAGTGCCTAACACATGGACAATAGTATAGTACTATATAGTATAGTACAATAGTACTATATAAGTGCTGTTATTACTATTAGGATCATTGTTTTCAACCCCAGATGCTAGCAGATAGTAAGTCCTCAATGGATACATTTGAAGTTGAACTACTATCTTGGTTTACGTCTGCAGAAAGCCAGCAAATCAGAAAACCATCTAACGTCGACATCTCTAGCTTTTAATCCAAAACCATATTATCATTGCTTACTGTTCAATCCATAAGTACTGTCCTTCTCCTCTCTTTCCTTTGTTCTCACTGCTGACCAACACCAAATCCTGTCCATACTAACTCTAGGACATGTGCCAAATCATGTCTACACCTCCCCATGGATGGTAGTCCATGGATGGATCCCCAGGATGGTAGTCATCCTGGTCTGAGTCACGGTCATCTTTAGGCTACCTCAGTAGCTTCTGTATCAGTTAGCTTTTGCTGTATGACAAACCGTCCAAACCTTAGTGGCTTAAAACAAAACCAGTTATTTAGCTCAGAATCTGTGGGTCAGCAACCTGGGCTGAGCTTATCTGAGGGGCTCTTCTGGTCTCTGCTAGGCTCATTTGTGTATGTACTAAGCTGCTGGACTTGGCTGGAACTGGCTGGTCTAGGATGGCCTCAGCTGGGAGGCCATGTGGCCATCCTTCCTCCAACAGGTCAGCCCAGGCTCATTCACATAGCCATTGGATCAGGTTCTAAGAAAGCATGTGTGGTCTCTTGAGCCCTAAGCTTGAGCATACTGTGACTTCCACCCCATTCCATGAACAAGGAAAGTAGCAAGGCCCACACAGTTTCAAACAGTAGAGAAACAGACTCCACCGTTTGATGGGAAGAACTGAAAAGTCACACCACAAGAGGCATGGAGACTGGAGGGTGGAGAAGCGGGACAGTTGTGCCCATTTGTGAAAACCATAAACCATAGCCTCCTCACTGGGCTCCCCATTGTCCCTTTACTTTGACTCCAATCCAGGTTCTGCATAGGAGCCAGAGTGACCTTTCTAAAATGTAGATCAGATTGGGTCACAATGTTGCCTTCACACCCATGCCCCTAAAATTTCAATTTAGATAGCTCACCCTGGGGTACCTAGGTGACTCAGTCGGTTAGGCATTTGACTCCTGATTTTGGCTCAGGTCATGATCTCACATTGCAAGACCTGCATGAGGCTCTGTGCTGACAACATGGAAACTGCTTGAGATTCTCTTTCTGCCTCCCCCTGCTCACTATCTCTCTCTCCCTCTCTCTCTCTCTCTCAAAATAAATAAACTTTTAAAAAAATTTAAATAAAATAAATACTTTACCCTGAGAGATGGCCACCCAATTTAAAGGAGCCTCATCATCTTGCTTTATTCTCTTCCTAGCATGATTTCATTCTCCAAAGTATCCTTGTGTATTTTTCCATTGTTCCTCTCTGTCCACCTAAAATGGAAGCTCCGTGAGAACGGGGGCCTCCTTTATCTTGGTGGTAGGCTCAAAGTGTAAAATGGCTTCCAGTTCATAGTAAATGTTCAATAAAGAATTGTGCAAAAGATGAGTCATGCCATGTGCCACTCTCTGCATTAGTACCTTATGCCCATTACCTCATGTATTCCAAGCAGCCAACCTGTGAGGTAAAAACCCTTAACCCAATTTTACAGTTGGAAAAATCAAAACTCGGAGAGGTTGGTTGATGTTCTTTTTTAAACTCTAAGTCATTCTTAGCAGTGGTTCTCAATTCTTCTCGGCTGCTTTACACTTACTTCTAATGGTGTATTTTCCTGTGGATGTGTCCTTTTTTGGTTTCATTCCATTTTGTATTTTAGAGCACAGAATTGATGGAATCCAACACTTGGTGCAGGATGCTTTTTTCTTTGGAGGGAACGTTTTCTTCTTAACTTTGGAAAGTTGGCCTTTTAAAATAGAAATGTCCATATACTATTGATTTCATACACCGTCCACCCCCAGACTCAAGGCTGAGGCTGTCTACGACACGAGGCACATAACATGTGTTGGTAGGGATGATGCATATTAGGATACCTTTGGTTCTTAAAGAGGTGAGTTCACTGGGGATCATCCTCACACCACAGATGGAAAAGCAGAGAGCAAGAGATGGGTGGAGACATGACCAAGGCTACCTGGTAACTGCTGCCACTTACTGGCAGATTATACCAGAAGCCAGGTCTCTCATGCCATATACGAGCCCTTCCATTCTCTGATGTTTCCTTCCTTTTCCAAAGCAAGTAGAGGAGATCAGCGGACCAAAGACAAGCAGTAAGGTACTTTAAGTATTTTTCCTTTATCCTTCCCTTGAAATGACCCATTTCCTTGAAATTTCCTCCAGTGCCAAACAATGGACACTTCTATGTGACTAAAGTCCTTCAAAGTACTTTAGAGCTAATGGGTCCAAGTTACGTTTCCATGCAATAGAGCATACCACCAATGTGTGTTAGGGACATTCTGCACGTAGGGTCCTAAATTACATCATAACCTGTGGTTACTGCCAAACGTCCATGGTGCCACACTATTGGAGCATCCCCTTATCTTCATACTACCACCACCCTTTTAATTCAAGACACCAACATCGTGAACCTGAGCTCAATGCTCACTCCTCACCATCACCCCCCAACACTTTATTCCCTTCCTTGCTCACTCCCCAAAATCAGGCAAAGCATCTCCATCCTGCCTTTGTTTACAGCCTTCCACTGGCTTTCTTCTCTGAAAATAAAGGTAAAATGTCTTGGTGTGGTTCTGGAAGCCAGGTAAGCTGGTCCTCCTCCATGTTGGAGCCACATTTCCCACTGTTGACCTCACTCTCTCCTCTGAGGCTGCAGGAGACCTCTTTAGTCTTCACCACATGTGCTGCTTCTTCCTGACTCAGCCCTCCCTCTTCTCTGCTGTCATCTTGCCTTCCCAGCCTTCCCTTGACTACTCATCACCTAGAAAGTTTCTAGTCAACCTTCTTTCCTCAGCTCAGTGTCACCCCCTCAGGGACATCTTCCCTGAATCCCCAGCTGCATCAGTCTCCCCAGTATATCTGCTCATTTCATGAAGAGTGCTTACCACAACTACGTGTTTATGCCCATGATTATTTGCTTGATGTCTGTCTCCTCCATTAAGTTGTAAGTTGTAAGCAGTTTGAGGGAAGCAACCATGGATCTTTTGTTGATAGGTGTATTTCCAGAGCCTAACACTAACACTCTAGCTGGAACACAGAAGAACTTTAATATTTCTGGAAGGAAGGAAGGAAGGAAGGAAGGAAGGAAGGAAGGAAGGAAAGGAAAGGGAAGGGAAGGAGGGAGGGAGGAAGAAGGAAATAAGATGCTTCTTTTGGGGCTTTCCAATCACTACAATCTGTTGGTTTGACAGGAGTAACAGGTACATAGGCCAATCAGAATAAGGAGAATGGACAGGTCCCAGAGGAAGACAGTAATGTCCAGTGGTAACAGTAAGAGTCTAGAGTCATGTGCTCTCTGTGTTATCACTGAGCCTTGGCTCCAACATCCATAAAAAGGAGATGATGATGATGATGATGATCCCACAAGGAATCATTTTTTTTCTAAACATGCAGAGAACAGTATGAAAACCTTTCCTCAAGGTATCGTCAAGATCCTCCTAAGGTCCAAGGACAAACAGCAGCCAAGCTTTACAACACCTTGGGATGCTAATCCCATGCTTACTAAGGATTCCGTTCTCCTTGCTGCCTTCCCTCTCCTCCTCTGCCCCTTCTCCCCATCCCTTCCCCCTCCTCTCAGGTTCTTGCTTAGTAACCAAATCTGTCTAACAAATGGGTGTACCTTCAAAATCATTCTACATGTTCTCCTCTTATTCAGTTCTCCCTCTCATTCCTAACTGCCCACACCATTGCCAATTAGGCACTTCCTTTCCCAAAAGGCTCTCTTACTCCCCAGGAGTGGGACAGAAATATCACTCCCATTTCAAAATCTAGAGCACCATTTTGCCACCTCCACCAAAGACACATATCAACACTCCTCTTCATTTTCCCTTTTCTCCTTCCCACATCCTTGCCCCATTTTACTTTGACATCATCCATTCCTTTCTGCTGCAATGAACTTCGGAATTCCAAACCAACATGGAAAAGGCAGACAAGCCATCTTAGCCATGTTGCTTCCCCTTACTGCACCCTGGTTTGCTTGTGTGTTACAAGAGCTGTAGGAAAAATAGAACTGGCTCCTCACATGGCAGTTACAAGGATGAAATGAGATAAGATGCATAAAGTGTCAAGTATGTTTGACACATAGTAGATGTTCAGTAAGTGTTGGTTCCCATTCCTTTCACTGTGTGGATATTTTCTAAAGTACAAGTCAGTAATTATGCCTGACAAATGAACAGAATATCTAAAATTAGGGCCCTTCAGCAGAACCTGTACAATCACCCATCTGTGGTTTCTGGCCAGCAACGGGATGCAGCTTCCATCCTGTGTCAGTGCCGGGCCATTCTCCCTATCTCCTCTCCTCTCAGAAAGATCCTTGGATGAGATTACAATCTTCCCAAGGAAAGGAATCTGGTCATGCTCAACTTTGTGCCTGGCCCAGTGCCTGACAGGTACTGCACTCTAAAAAGGTTTTCTGGGAACCAGCCCAAGGTTGACTGGTGCCTCTGCAGTTAGCTAGAAGGGATCATGACTCTAATTACAGACTTAGCAACCGGACTATGTGGTTGTCTCCCAGGACAGGCAACAATTCCCTGTAAAAAGTTCTTTGCTACATCCTCAATTAAGAGTAACAAGGGAAGCTTAATGGGACAGTATTTAGAGGCTGGCAGAGAAGCCTACAAATATGAATCCTACAATCCACTGCATTCAGTCATTCCCAATAGGTCTTTTTTTCCATTAAAATCAGGCTTTAAGAAGACCACCTGTGCATGAATTTGTAAATAGGTATAACCTACCCCCTAGAAGCAAGATTCTGGCAGTCAGAATGGACCACACCAGTCATCAGAACAGAGCCGTCATCAAGTTCTTTTTTAAGTCCCCAAATTAGATGTTGGCCACTTTATTTTTTTTTTTTTTATTTTTCTCAGGGGCTTATACTTTTTTTAATATGAAACTTATTGTCAAATTGGTTTCCATACAACACCCACTGCTCATCCCAACAGGTGCCCTCCTCAATGCCCATCACCCACTTTCCCCCCCCCCCCCCCCCCCCCCCCATCAACCCTCAGTTTATCCTCAGTTTTTAAGAGTCTCTTATGGCTTGGCTCCCTCCCTCTCTTTTTTTTCCCTTCCCCTCCCCCATGGTCTTCTGCTAAGTTTCCCAGGATCCACATAAGAGTGAAAACATATGGTATCTGTCTTTCTCTGTATGACTTATTTTACTTAGCATAACACTCGAAGGGCTAGTATCCAAAATCTATAAAGAACTCACCAAACTCCACACCCAAAAAACAAATAATCCAGTGAAGAAATGGGCAGAAAACATGAATAGACACTTCTCTAAAGAAGACATCCAGATGGCCAACAGGCACATGAAAGATGCTCAACGTCACTCCTCATCAGGGAAATACAAATCAAAACCACACTCAGATACCACCTCATGCCAGTCAGAGTAGCTAAAATGAACAAATCAGGAGACTATAGATGCTGGAGAGGATGTGGAGAAACAGGAACCCTCTTGCACTGTTGGTGGGGATGCAAACTGGTACAGCCACTCTGGAAAACAGTGTGGAGGTTCCTCAAAAAATTAAAAACACATCAAGTTCTTACCTGTCAGCCTCAACTGCATGTTAATCGAAGATCATGCTTGCAGAAACCTTAAACTGGTAAATTTAACAAACCAAACCAAAACTTTTCACTCTTACTAATATCATTTATTTCTTGTTGCCCTCCTTGGCCACTATCTTGTCAATCTGTGCATATGGTTTATTCGCTGTCCTAGTGCACGTGGAAACTGGACAACCAAAAGTTTCATTTGCAGCAAGGGTATTTCCTTTGGTATGTAATTCTGTCCCCTGCCCTCTACTGCCCCCCCCCACACACCTACCCCTCACCTTCTAAAGTCCGTGAGGATTTGAAAGCAGTCATTCCTACAAAAATGTGTTATTTACCAGAGCAAACCAAAGCAACTTCAGAGCCACAGATTGGGGAAAGCACATTGGGCTCCTCAAAAGTCCCATTAATGGGCACCAAAAAGAAGTTCGTTAAAACAATGTAATATCCTTAATGTAGCTAATGTGCTCCCTCCTGTTCTAACAAGCTCATGAATAATAGATGAAGGGAGCTTCATCTGTTTTAATTAATTTGGTCTCAAAATTAATTCAATCCAGTACAAAATTAGCAGGCAATTAAGTCTCATTGGCCAACTGGACAAAAACATGCCAATGTCATTGGCTAGAGAAGCAAACTGGAAATGGACAAGGGGCCATGGTCCACTCTTCCAAGTTGGAATGACAAAAAGGAGTATCTATCACCCATTCCCCAGGAGACCACAACTTGGTCCCCTTTCTGGATCTCCTAATTGAGTAAAAAACCTTATCACTAGGAATTTTAGCTTTTATATGTTAGGAAATTCTAGGGGGAGGTTTCAAATGCATAGCAAGATTGCTTTTATTTAAGTTGTATTTTGTTCATGAAACCTCCAAATAATTTATGAGAATTTGTTATGCACTAAAGCATAGGATATAATAGCAATTATCAACTGCAATACTTGGGCACATGCAATAAACACATTTGGTTCTAAGAAATTATCACAGTTTGTTATGTACATGAGTTTAGCAGATTCTTGGTTCCATTATCCACTTGGCAATTACATATAGTGTTATAATAATAGTTTATCTTAAAATAGTGCATTTCTTCTCTGGATCTTGGCGTGCTTAATGAGCACTTTTTTCTTAACCCTCACAATGCCCTTTAGAATTGGGAAGATATAAATATCGTTAAAATTACTTTGGAAACAAAGATACCAGGGTACAGAGATGGGAACAGACAATCGCTGCATTATAAGTAGCTTTAAAAGACATCAATTCCAACCACCTATCTGGTACTTGAATGCTACCTGTGTTTTCTTGAACACCTCCAGTGATGGGGAACTCATTAGTGTAGTAAGATGCCCATTCCATCTCTAGAGAATAAGATTGTTAGATTGATCTAAATTTGTCTCCAGTAGATAAAGACTATTTTTACCCCCAAACAAGTTTGATTCCTTTTACATATGGCATCTATTCTCCAGAATTAGTCACCAACACCTCCTCCCCAACTCCTCCAGTCAAACCTCATGACATGGCTCTGAGCCCTTCACCATCCTAGACATTCTTCTTGGAATCAGCACCAGGGGACAGTGCAATAGCAGTGGTAACTATCAGCTTGGGAGCCAGGCAGACCTGGAGTTCAGTTCTAGGGATGTCACATCAAGAGTATCTGTGAACTGGCTACATGCATAACTCTTTGGACTTCAACATCCTCATCTATAGTATATGGAGAAACTGCCTGTCATGCGATATTGTTATGAAGATCAAATGAAATATTGTACAAAGAATTTTTATCATGGAGTCCAGCATGACAAAGTGTTCAGTAAATAGTAACCAAATACTAATTATAGCTAATTCCTACAGAGCATATACTAAGCACTTTATACATTAACTCATTTTTACTTTATAACAAGTCATGGCATTGTTATTACAGAGGAAGCAACCAATGTACAGAGAGGTTAAGTACTTTGCCCAAAGTTGCACAGCCAGCAGGAGACTGGGCCAGAACATGAGCCAGGACAGTCTAGCTCCAGAGTCTATATTTGGTAACTATGACTTTCTTAAATCGTGATTCCCCTCTAAAACTGAATGCTTTTCAAGCATTGTCTGATCCAAGCAGAATAGCAGATTAGGACCTTCATCTTCTCCCAGTACAGCTCAAGATTATGTCATTGTTTCTTGTATGAGCTTTTATGCATTTAGACATGCTTCCCCTATAGGGTTCTCATTGTGACTTGTGCAGCCTTGATTCCCTGCCTCTGTTTGTTCAGCTGCTTTGTGAATCCAAGGGCATAACTTTAGCTTTTAAAACATCTTCTCCTTATATCTGTTCCAGAATTCCAAGCTTCTGGCATCTTCTAGGATCCTGACCTTGTCATTCAACATATTCTCTCTCTTCCCAACTTCTCTGGTCCTTCACACATTTTATGAGAGTTCCTTTACCAGCTTCACCCTGGGCACAGATAAAAATATCAGTTCAGACAGGGCACTGTGCCATTAGGGTTCCTTTCCAACATGGCATCGATCTATTGATCAGCACCCTCTCAGTAGGGATCAGTCCTGCATGAAAATAGAACATGATTCATCTTTTCTTTAAGACCATGGCTTCTCCTTTGTTGTTGTTTAATCTTTTCCTTTTATATAAGGTAATTCTGGTTAGTAAAACATGTAAAGTCAGAGTAGTAATCAAACTCTAAAATTAAGTGATACCCCTTTTTTGGGTTTTCGTTTGTCCATGTGTAAAATGGGGAGGAAATTTAATTTGTGATCTCCAAGAATACTCCCAGCTTAACACGCCAGGAAAATACCAAGGTGTGCCCAGTTTTCCATGGTGCATACCTTGCCTCCCTTTAAAGCCTGAAATCCCATCATTCTCCATTCACATGTTATGCTCCAGTCAACCAGAGAACTTGTACACTCTCATGATCAATTTTTGCTAGTACTTCTCACCACCATGATTTTCCACCTGCTGTTTCCTCTGCCTGCCCGCCCTTCACTTGTCCAGCTGGTGACATCCTGCATTTTCCTCAAAACTAACTCAGGTCAACAAACAGGTCTGGAACAAGTGAATATCTATAAAAAAAAAGAACTTCCATAACCCATATGAAAATGTCATAGGAAAAATTAACTCCTAAAGATCACAACCCTAAATATGAAACATAAAAATATTAAAATTCTAGAAGAAAACAGGAAAAAAAATCGGTGACCTTGGATTTATAGCTAAGACTTCTTAGCTATGACACGAAAAGCTTGATCCATTTTAAAAGTGATGAATTGGACATTAACACAATTAAGAACGCTGTTTTCAAAAGATACTCTTAAGAGAATGAAAAGACAGGCTGTGCACTGGAAGAATGTGTTTGCAGATGACATTTTACATATAAACTCTCAAGTCCCACTGCCAAGTCAGTTTCTCTATATTCATTTCTTTAAAAATTATTGAGCACCTTCTATGTGTTGGGCACTTGGAACTCAATACAACAGATGAAGACCTCTGCCCACGTGGAGTTTATATTCTAATAGAGGGAATTTATATTCTCAGGAAATGGCCAGCATGACTCATGCTTGGCTTATCTCTTTCTCTCGGACCTCATCAGTATGTCCTGTCAGTTCATTCCTCAGAACATATCCAGAATCTGAGCACTGCTCTCCTTCTGCACAGTAACAACCCTGTCCAAGCCACCTGGATGAGCACAGTGGCCTCCTAACTGCCCACTTGTCTCTGTCTTTCCTCCTTTTGTGTTTCTCATAAGTAGCATCCAGAATGACCTTTTAAAACATGAGTCAGATCATGCCACACCTCTTCTCAAAATCCCCCAATGGCTCCCTCCCTCACTCAAAGTGAAAGAATCTTATGATAATACCTGATCAGGCCCAAGTCAATCTTTCCCCCTGCAACCTCGCAAATATCTTCCACAATCACTGTCCCCTCACTCTCTCTGATCAGCTGTGCTGACCTTCTTGTTATTCTCAAATAGACCAAGCAAATAATCTGCCTCAAGACATTTGCACCTGCTTCTCCCTCTGCTTGAAATTCTTTCCTCCCAAAAACCCACATGACTCATGCCGTCATTTCTCTCAGCTTTGTGTCCAAATGTTACCTTAACACTATGGCCTCCTCTGACCATTCTATATGAACTGAAAACTCAATTCCCCAATCTCTCCAGAGGATTCTCCATCCTCTTACCTGCTTCATTTTTCCCCACAGTATGTATCTTCACCTGACAATGTTGATTGATTAATTTATTCTATTTACCCCAAGGAGCCATTAAGCTCCTGGAGAGCAGAGGTCTGCCTATTTTTTTCACAGCTGTATTCCTAGTGTCTAGAGTAGTGCTGGCATATGGAGACGCTTCACAAATATTTGCTGACTGACTGACTGAATGAATGAATGAATGAACGGTTTTGAATGATAGGATATTTCTTTCTGTCTCTAGGAAGATACACACCATAGTTGGGTTATAGGTACTCAACCCTAGGTTGCTTATGTAAATAAAAACACTAGAGTAGTTCTGAGAGTATAAGGAAGAGTCACAAGGATCTCAGAGACTGGGGCTGCCCCTTGCCAGGTGTGTGACCTTGGGCAAGCCACTTAACCTGCTAAGGCTCAGTTTCCTCCCCAGTTTCCACCTCCTTCAGAGCTGTTATGAAGATTGGAGATGTGCTCTGAGCACTAAGTATAGTGCCTCATATCATGGCAGCTATTATTAAGGGAAGCTCAAAGAGGAGGCGACAGTGGAGGGGGACATTTCAGTTTAAGGATGATGTGGGAAGAGCATCATTCAAGGCACACACTTGGTAAAGAGAATGGGAGGTTGTGGGAGCAGCATTGAGAGCCAGGCAGGACTCAGGATGGAGACAATTCTGAAAGCATGTGCTATCTGTCCCAGACACTCTCAGCTACCAGGTACAGAAGTAAGAGGGCTCAGAGTGAGGCTAAATGTAATAAATGTGAGATCTCAGGAGCTAATATACAGCCAGAAACAGATGATATTTAGCACTTGTGAATGAATTGGTATTTGAAGACTTATACTCAGACACCAGGTGTGATGGGCAAGAAAAAGGAGCTTTCACCAGAGCTTTTTCACTTTCAAAGACATCTCTCCCAGAATGGAATGACTAAAATCCAGCCCAGGGTTTCATCAAGCCCTCTGATCTTAGAAAGTATAATCTGTGATGTTGCGGCTTCTCAGGAGAATGGATGTTTTCAATAAAGGGGCAACCTCTTCCCCTTTGTGGAAAGTTAAAATATATTCATTACCAGCTCTGAAGTTCAGACAGTCAGTAAAGATAGCATTTATAAGCAAGGGAAGTTCATCAGAGACCAGAAACCCTGCTTCTCCTAATGATTGTGTAGCAAACAATGATACAAGCTCATTGTTGGGTCTCCACAAAGTTGAGCCCTTTCTCTCTGCTCCCACTTGTAGAACAAGCCTGGCACATCATCCTACCATGAGAGGCATTTAATGGAAATTTTCCGTAAGTAAAAAACTCTTCCTCCTTCCTATTTCCTTCTGCACTTACTAATGTGCTATCAAGCATTCTCTACCATAAGTGCGTGCGCGCGCACACACACACACACACACACACACACCTAGAATTCCACCATTAAGAATTTATCCTTTCATGTTATGTTTGGCTGTCTTCCAGCCATGGTCCTTTAAGATGCACATATTCCAGAAGGGATAATAATACTGCAGTTTATGTTTAGTTAGCAACTTAGAGTTTGGAGAGCACGTTCACTTCCTTTTTGTTTTTGGTCTTCAACCTGGTCTCCAGCTCCTCTTACCCAGTGCTAGAAGGCAAGCTGCTCCGGAAGTGTTTCTTGAATGAACGAATGAATGAATGAATGAATGGATGAAACTAATGGATGAACTGACACCATGACATTCACAAAATAGAAATTATTGTCTCCACTGGAACCAAAAGCCATCAAGGTAAATGAATTGCTCAGATTTCAGTGCGTCTGAGGTTTGGCCACTGGCCGAAGGTGAAGAAAGGGCAAAACTGAGACACTATAGAAACCAGGGGTTTATTGTGAAGGAGTTGCATTTTGTAGATTGGTATCATGGGCTTCCTGAAGGCCCCTTACCATAGTGGACTAAAGAGTAATTTATTTAGGAGCTATATGGTTTTGAGCACTGCAGAGTGGAAGAACATGTTTGGGTAGATACAGAACCCACAGCCCACTCCCCAAGTCGTGGTAAATGCTGTAATTAAGAGGGTCTCTTTCTTTTAAAAAAAATTTTTTTAATGTTTATTCACTTTTGAGAAAAAGAGATACAGAGCATGAGCAGGGGAGGGGCATAGAGAGAGGGAGACACAGAATCTGAAGCAGGCTCCAGGCTCCCAGCCGTTCAGCACAGAACCCGACGCGGAGCTTGAACCCACGAACCGCGAGATCATGACCTGAGCCAAAGTTGGATGCTTAACCAATTGAGCCACTCAGGCACCCCAAGAGGGCTCCTTTCATGTGGGCATTCCATATGACTTTGTTGCTGCAAAACCAAAAAAAAAAAAAAAAAAAAAAAAAGCTCTGGAAGCCTTATCGAATTTGCTACCTCAGCTTCCCCTCCCAGGTATTACAGGCACTAATAAAAATATTAGGTTAATTAACAAGAGAATGGGAAAAGGCCAAGGGGAGTCAAGGGATTCTGCTCAACAAGGTGGAAAGTTTTAAAAGGTCATTAAGAAATAAGATGAATAAAGCAAATGTTGAAGAAATGAAACCAAGAGAACAGAAAGGGGCAGTCACAGGGTTGGTTCCAGCAGGGTGGAAATCTTTAGATGGTTATTAAGAAATGGGAAATAGGATGACTAAAACTGGGGTGCCTGGGTGGCTCAACTGGTTAAACATCCAACTCTTGGTTTCAGCTCAGGTCATGATCTCATGGTTCATGAGTTCAAGCCCCACATCAGATTCCATGCTGACAGTGCAGAGCCTGCTTGGGATTCTCCCTTTCCCTCCCCCTCTGCCTCTCCCCTGCTTCTGCTGTCTCTCTCTCTTTCTCAAAATAAATAATACACTTTTAAAAGAAGAAAAGAAATGGGATGACTAAAATGGACCTTGCTGGAGCTAAAACAAAGGTTTTAACAGAGCATGACCTAAGGTTGGGAGGGCCATAGGAAGCCCCCATTAAAAGGTACCAAAGGGGGCACCTGGGTGGCTCAGTTGGTTGAGCGTCCGACTTCGGCTCAGGTCATGATCTCACACTTTGTGGGTTCGAGCCTTGCATCAGGTTCTGTGCTGATAGCTCAGAGCCTGGAGCCTCCCTCTCTCCAGGTTCTATGTCTCCCTCTCTCTCTGTCTCTCCCTCACTCACGCTCTGTCTCACTCTGTCTCTCAAAAATAAATAAGTATATAAAAAAAAAGGTACCAAATAACTCTACTCTCTATAACCCTGTTTGGAGAAATGTTAAAAGACAGAAGGCAGAGATTACAATGAGAAAAATGACCAACAATGATTTGTGGCAGTGGTCAGGCAAGTTAATCAAGATAACAATTGACAAAAGGGTCCAGGTCCCTTGGTACAACCTTTCACTGGGGACCCAAAGTCTGTTGCACAAGAGTGGGTAAAATGGTCAGTGGGTGGAGAAGAGAAGTTTCCAAGACCCTTTGATATGGCATCCCCATGAACTGGGACAGCAAATCCCATTGGTGAAGCCCTGACTAGGGAAAACCTAAAAGTATGAGCATTGAGGCAATTACAAAAGCTGGATGTTTAAGTGGTTATTTATGTAATGTTGTGTCAACTTTACCCAAATGCCTTATGGAAATAGATATCACATCTGATTATGGCTACTTCCCCTACCTAATATTATAAAACCAAAATCTGTTGATGAAGTCCTAATGGAGGTTGAATTAATGGAGGTTGAATGAGGGTTGATGGAATTAAGGTAAAAGTTTGCAGAACTGGTATGTTTGAACAGACTTCATGTGAAGAGGCTGTGTTTCTGTTGCCTGATTATATTTTGTGAGGATGGACATTGTATCTCACTGGGAAACATCCCCCCTCTCTAGTATTGCAAAACAGAAGGCATGTAAATCTTCCCTTTAAGCAATATCAATTGGACATTCTAGATGGGAACCAGTAAGATTGCTTGAGCCCATGTAGTATAAAATAAAAACTGGAGCACTGGTAGGGACACATTGTACCATAGCCCTTTGTGGAGGCTACACTGGGGCTTGACAAGGGGCTATGGGTGCCTCCCAGTGACAAATCCTTGGACTTAGGACTAAAGAATCTCCACCCGAAGGGGATTTACTACCATTGGACACTAGCTGAAGCCACCTCAATAACTGAAGGACAAAGTAATCTTAAAATCTGAAATAGCCATGATATCTGGAATGATGTTGGAGAAATGTCCCATGGGGACAGCAGTACCCAGAAGACTTCCATAATAATATGGAAATGGTTTATACAGGATCTTGCTATTGGAAGGACACAAGGAAGTGATACTCATGAGCAGGACTATTCCCCTAGGACTGTCTCTGGAAATGTGTAAGGAGCCGTGGATTCCCTGTTACTTGAACAGCACTCTATAAACATCTCTCAATTGGCAAAGAGCTGCTTGGTTTGTGTAGAGCACTTCCACAGTGAGCAAACAACATCCTGTTTGGAAGGCCACCACCTTGACGGAAGAAGAGAGAAACAAATCAGTTCAGCAGCTGGATTCCATGCTGTTTTCCTAGCAGTGAGGAAAGAACTGAACAGTGGCCAAAGTCCCTATGTTTGGGTTTCTACTGACTCATGGACAGTAGCCAACGGCCTGGCTGTATGATTAGATTTAAGGGCAGAGGAAGGCTGGTCAATTAAAGGGACACCTGAATGGGGCACAGCCCTATGGGAATTTGAGGCGCTCATTGAAGTAGGACATGTCAGTGCCTATCAGACCTCCTTCCAAATTTGAAAGATGACTAGAATTGACAAATAGATATCCCTGTGTGCTTGACAGAGGTAGCCACCTGGGCCCGTGAGGTGAGTGGACATGGGGGACCCACAGAAGTGCAGAGATGGGATGAATGTAGCCATAGTCCTCTTGCACCCTCAGAGGCACAAAATGCCAGTAAGAACTGTTCTGTCTGCCAGAAAAAGAGACAGAGTACAGAGGCTATGTGGCAGATTCCCTGGTGGGAAAGCCCTAAACATAGCTGGCAAGTGGCACTGATGGCCAGTAGCTCTAAGAGGCTACCGGTAGATCCTAACAGGAATAGACACTGGCTCTGGACCAGGCTTTGCTTACCCAGGGGTGGATGTAAATGCTCAGAGTGCATTTATAAAAGAATCAGAATAGAAGATATTGCACCAATCTTGATGGCTGACAGTTGACAGTTTATAGCCTGTGATGTCCAACAATGAGCAGAGAGGCATCCTCTTGAGAGTACCAGCTTGATGGGGAATTAGAATGGGCGATTAAAACACAGGAGTTTAGGGGCACCTGGGGGGCTCAGTTGGTTAAGTGTCCAACTCTTGGTTTTGGCTCAGGTCATGATCTCTGGTTTCGTGAGTTTGAACCTCACATTGGGGTCCATGCTGACAGTGTGGAACCTGCTAGGGATTCTCTGTCTCCCTCTCTCTCTGCCCCTCCCCCACTCATGCTGTCTCTGTCTCTCTCAAAATAAATAAATAAATAAACTTAAAAAAAAACACTGGTGTTTAAAATGGGGAGAGAAGGTATGAAGGACTGGAAGTGCCAGGAGAGGGTGTCCCTGAAGAGGGCACAGGAACTCTGTGCCCTTTCCCCAGATCCTGCTCTATGCATCTCTTCCCTCTAGCTATTCCTGAGTTGCATCCTTTTATAACAAACCAGTGATCTAGTGAGTAAAATGTTTCCCTGCAATCTGTGAGCTGCTCCAGCAAATTAATCAAACCCAGGGAAGAGGTCCTGGGAACCTCTGGTTTACAGTCAGTTGATCTGAAGTACAGGTAACAACCTGAGCTGGTGACAGACATCCTGAGTTGGAGGGTGTCGTTGGAACCTTCAGTATGTAGCTGGTCAGTCAGAAGCACAGGTGACAACTTGAGCTTATGACTGGTGTCTGAATACAGGGGGCAGTCTTATAGGACTGAGCCCTTAACCTGTCATATCTTGTCTGTCTTCAGGTGGATAGAGTCAGAATTGAGTTGAATTGTTGGATGCCCAGCTCGTGTTTGGAGAATCACTTGCTGTTGGTGTATAAGGAAGCCCCCCTCACCAACCCCACACACACTGGAATTGGGCCCAAGAACACCCAGAAGAGTTGATGGCAGTTATGGGGTGGCACGGGGTAGAGTATTGGGTAGGGAGGTGCTGGAATTAGGGCTGAAAGATCTGGGATGACCGTTCACTTGACCTCATTTCCTTAACTTTCAAGATAGAGATAATAATATCTTAATATGCAAGGTTCTTATGGAGATTTAAACAAATAACTGTTATAATAGCATTTTGCAAAACAGTAAAGAGCCATGCAGATGATAATAAATAATGAGGAGGTGGTCAGAACCTGAGTAGCCCGTGGTTCAATTTAATCTCATTAAAAATCAATCTTAATACATTTCTTTATTAATCAAAGTGAACCTCCTTTCCACTCTCTGTGTCCCAACTCTCCCATCCCACCTCATTCTGCCATGACTTGGTCCCCTTGCATATCTGTTTTCAGGTGATTCTCTCTGGCAACTCCTTTATCCATTGCTTTGTATTCACTGCTTTCCTTGCAAACCTTGCTAGTTTATTGTTGCAGATTTCATTTTCATTGAAAATTAATTATCAGAAAGAGCAAATTTTACAAAATGAGCTGCATGAGTGAGAAAGCCACATGAGGCAATCACATGCTTGCAGAAACAAATTTTTGCAAAAGAGCCTGGGGCAGCAAGGGCCAGTCACTGGACTCCAACTTGAGAAATAACATTGGTCCCAGGCTTACAGTCAAGGGTGTAATCTCCTGCCAATGCCACTGAACCATCCTGCCTCTTAGATATACTTACCTCAAGAGCAAAAGGCCCTGAACCACTGTCTGTTTAGAGCTAACAGATACATTTCATTCACATTTTCCCAAGACTCCAAGATTTACATCATACTACCCTGTAGGAGTCCCTGGTGGTCGTTCTTTCTCTGACCTGCCAGCACTTCCCATTATAACCGCCCAGCTTTCTAGACTGCAGACCTCTTAATTCTGTTAGACTCACAGAATTCCTACTCTAGGGGACCTTTTGGATGGCTGGGAAACTGGGGCCCAGAGGAAGTATGGTTTGGCCCAAGTCATACAGGTAGAACCCTACAACATGCATAAGGTGGAAAGGAAATTAAAAGACCACCTAATATGATCACCACCCTCCCCATGAGTAGCCTTAGCCTCTAGGATTCCTGCCAAGCCTCATTCATCCAGCCTCTATTTGAATACCTCTGGCAGTGGAGAACTCATCACAACCCTTGCCAACTCACTTTATCTTTGTTTACCTCTGACCGCTGGGAAGATGAGCTGGAGGCAATCACTTTCTCCCCTTCCCCTCCCTCCCTGTCTCCCAGTCTTGCCCATTCACTCCCGCTGTCCATGTTGAAGCCACATGAAGGAGACCCTCCCCGCCCCCACCAGTAGAAGAGTCAGAACCAGAACCAGGTCTCCTGACTTCCATTTCCTGCTTGTCCCCTGATACTGTGCCACTCCTGCCATAAGAGGGACATGTGAGAAGGACAGGCAGATCATTTCCAATAATATTTTTGACAGTACATTAATATTCCCCCATTTGTACGATGACTACCTTAGTCCACCATTCTCTCACTCATTTGTTGTATTTATTGAACATTTCCTCTGTACTAGGTACCATGCATTGACCATTAAAGAGCATAGGGGCCCTTGAAATCAAGAAGCTAAAAAAGAGTGGGACGCCTGGGTGGCTCAGTCAGTTGAACATTTGACTCTTGATTTCAGCTCAGGTCATGATCCCAGTGCTTTCTTGTCTTCTACCCCTCTCGCCCTCTCTCACGTGATATCTCTCTCTCTCTCTCTCTCTCTCTCTCTCTCTCTCAAATAAAAAATAAATAAGTAAATTTTTAAAAAAGAAACTAAAGAAGGGTAAGCAAAATTGAGGGTGGTAAGGGTTACACCAAGGGGGTTCTGCAAAATGCTGGGTGGGCACAGAGGAGAATGTGGCTAATTGGGAGGAACTTTACCAAAAACATCTTATTTATTTTTATATCCCACTGCTCGGCCTGCAGCACTCAACAAATGTCTGAATGAAAGAATGAGTGAATGAATGAAGCGATACTTTACTAAGCTTTGAATGATAAGGAATTGTCCCCAAGTTAGAGAAGTAGCTTGCAAATTCTTTATAATGTTAAGAAAGGAATTTATTTAGGACACTGTCTTAGTTTTCTATGGCTGTCATAACAAAAGTACCATAGTTCAGTACTCAGCTTAAAACAACCGAAATTTATTCTCCTGCATTTTGGAGGCTAGAAGTCAGAAATCAAGGTAGCAGCAGCGTTGATTCCCTCTCGAGACTCCAAGGGAGGATCTGTTCCCTGTCTTTCTCCCAGCTCCTGTGGTTGCTGGCAATCTTTGGTGTTCCTTGGCTCATAGACACATCACTCCAATCTCTGCCCCAATCTCCACATGATGTTCTCCTTCTGCATGTGTCCAAATTTCCCACTTATAGGACATTAGTCATTGGATTAGGGCTCACCCTACTCCAGTATGACCTCATCTTAACTTGACTACGTCTGTAGAGATTCTATTTCCAAATAAGGTCACATTCATAGATAGGAGGAGTTAGGGCTCAGACAGATCTTTTGGGGGGACACAATTCAACCCACAACAGACACCATCTATAAAAAAGGGAGATATTTTGCTTATAAAAACACTTGTTCGATGCCTGCTCTGAGATGAGCACTGTTCTAGATCTAGGAGACAAAGACAAAACAGGCAAGAAACCTGCTCTCAGGGAGCGTACATTCTAGAGGTGATATTGGGGGAGCTACTAGCACTGACCATTAACCAACAGAGACAAACAAGAAAATATGGATAGTGTTTGTGAAGGATGGATGTCATAAGCTGGTCAGGAGTGACTATTTTCTTTTTTTTTTTTAATGTTTATTTATTTGTTTTTGAGAGAAACAGAGAGAAAATGGGGTAGGGGCAAAGAGAGAGAGGGAGACAGAGAATCCCAAGCAGGCTCCACACTACCAGCACAGAGCCTGATGCAGGGCTCAAACTGATGAGCTGTGAGATCATGGCCTGAGTCAAAACCAAGAGTCAGAGGCTTAACCAACTGAGCCACTCAGGCTCCCAAGGAGTGACTACTTTCAATGGGGTAGTCAGGGAAGTCTTCCCTGAAGAGGTGACATGTAAGATTAAGTCTAAATGAGAAGTAGGAATCAAGCAGAGAGCATGTCCTCACTTTTGAGGTCATCCTGAAATACCAAATAAGTGAAGAGAGCACCAATGTCTGCTCTGCTTCTCCCTGTGAGCCCACTGCTGCACTCTCTTGTTACCAAATGGCCACTCTTTTCCATATTCTCTCTTTCAAATTCAGAAAGAGCCAGTCAGATTGCTTAGTGCTCACACCAGGCCATGTCCTGAGGCCATGCTATACCTGGTCCACTTTAACCTAGAACCACCATATTTATCCCAGGCTAGCTGCCCTCAGATCTGGATGTGAGGCAAGACCAGTTTCAGATAAAGCTAGACAAGGGCATTCCCAGGAACTCTGACCCCACCGTAAAATGCACAGGTGCTGCAGACAGGGCCCTGCCAGCAATGTGTCCACATTGAGGAATAGAGCAGCCACTGGGGATTTGGTTGTGAGCAACAAACAGCAACTCCAACGTCAGTGAAAATGAATTATTGGCAGAGTATGGGACAGAATGGAAATGGAAAACTTCAGAAATGGGTCTTTGGAAAGAATGGGAACCAAGGCAAATCTGGGTCTCTGGGAGTCAGGAACAAGCTGATGATCAGTTTGGGCAGTTGTTGGATTGGATTGAGTGGACGCCACTGTGTTTACAGTCAAACTCCAGGGAAAGAGCATTTGATTGGCTGAGCATGAGTCCTGTGCTCTCTCCTTCCCTGGAGGTACAGCTCCTTGACCCACAGTCTCACAGGCTGCATCCAATGGGCAAGCAAACATATCCATAATAAAATCTGAGTGCAATAACCAGAAAAAGAGGTAATGTTAATCAGGCAGGCAAAACCCACAGTTGTCTTTCACAGTTACCAGCAAATGCATTTCACTGGACAAGGTCTGGTTTAAGTAGAAGAGTTCACAAAAGCTCCATAGAAGTTTCTGGATTTACTGATTAGTCCTGTGGCTTTTTGCCTATTTATTTAAAATTTTTAAATTTCCAATAGTCGTGCAGCAGTTCATTTTCTCCAAGAAGGCTTACACCAAAGACCAGCATACCTCCTTCCAGTCAAACAATCTGATAAGCAAGCACACTGGCATTTGAAAGGCCAGGTCTGCGAATGGTCTCTTTTTTCCCAAGAAGTAATTCATATTAGGGACCTGGTGAAAGATGGAAAGAAATAACATGCCCTGGTGCTGAATGAGTTTGAACCTTAATGCTGTCAGCAGGGTCTGGATGTGACAGGAGCTGATCTCAGATTAAACAGCTCCTTCAGGATAGAGGTGCTGGGCCTTGCTAAAGCCTGGAGAAATGGAATTGCCAGAAGTGGATTCTCTTTTTGCTTCTCAGGGGAAAATCCAAACGTTGGCCCCTCCTGGGGAAAATCTTCACAGCGGAAGAGAGGTGTTTCTATGTGGATGTCAAATCTAGGTGGTCCCTCTCGAGCTTGGCAGCTGGCCTGGACAGGGTCCCAGCCAGAGTGAGGTTCTCACCTCTTCTGATGAGGGTGGAGATGAGGAGGGGCTCAGTTCCAATGTCTCCATCCGTCCCAGGATTCTACCCCACTCCAGCACAGGGACAAGGAGACTTGAGAACTGCTTCTTAGGTATGCACATGCCTTGGGCACCAAGAAAAACCCTGTGGGCACCCAAGGCAGTGAAACCACATTTCCAGGAGCAGGAGATGTCTGCCTTCTATGCAGGAAGCACAGAGCATTAAAGAACATTGGCTCAGGGTCCACAGAACTAGATGGGGCTCCCGCCTCAGCCACATACCAACTGGATGACCACTGTTTGTGCAGCTGCAAAATGAGAATAACAACAGGCCTGGCATCACAGGGTTGTTAGGTGAGGTAACTTAGGTGGAGGAATCAAAGTGCTAGAGATGATGCCTGATGTGCAGTCAGTGTTGGATGGACGGTAGAAGGCATGATTGCCATCATCGCCACCAAAGGAGGCGGAGCCAATGGTCATTCCCTCTCCAACTGTGAGTTTTTATTTATTGAATCACACCCATCTCTCCTATTGATGAAGAAATAGGAGCTTGACTGACAGTTCACAAACAGGGTCTGATACTGGGAATAATTTTTGCTAACACCACCCGTTCCGCAATCTGCTAGTCACATCCACTAACCCCTAATAAGGTGGTGTCTACATTTTTAAGTGGAGCCTTACTAAGACCTCCAAGAAGGCTGAGATTCAACCCATCTTGGCTGATGCCCCACCCTGGAGACCAGCTTTCTTAACCCAGCCTCACTGCATCCTACTCTGCCTTAAAAAGACCATCTAGAGGGGTGCCTGGGTGGCTCAGTTGGTTAAGCCTCCAACTTCAGCTGAGGTCATGATCTCATGGTTTGTTAGTCTGAGCCCTGCATCAGGCTCTGGGCTGACAGCTTGGAGCCTGGAGCCTGGAGCCTGCTTCAGATTCTGTCTCCCTCTCTCTCTGCCCCTCCCCTGCTCTCGCTCGCTCTCTCTCTCTCTCTCTCTCTCTCTCAAAACTAAATAGACATTAAAAGAAAAAAAAAGACCATTTAGGGGTGGCTGACAGTAGGAGAAAATACCAACTTTGAGCTAGATATTTCTGGTTAAAGTCCCTTGCTGGCTATAGAGGCTTGGATCAAATGTTTCACCTCTCAGGCTTGCATTTGACTTTCAAAGGTATTGTAGGTTTTAGAAAGAATCCATACAGTTGTGGTTGGGGAGTGGGGTAGGGTGCTTCTTTCCTATACCAGATCCTTCCTTCCATGTGTGGAGCTCCTGGCCTTTCTCTTTCACTTACCCTTCCCAGAGAAAAAAGAAAGAGTGGTTGTTTTAATGTTTATTTATTTTTGATAGAGAGAGACAGAGCGTGAGCAGGGCAGGGGCAGGAAGAGAGGGAGACACAGAATCCAAAACAGGCTCCAGGCTCTGAGCTGTCAGCACAGAGCCAGATGCAGGGCTCGAACTCACAAAGTTGGACACCTAACTGACTGAGCCACTAGGCTCCCCAAGAAAGAGTGTTTTATCTAATGATGTGTTTATGAGTGTGTGTGTACGTGAGTGTGTCATGTGACTGTGTATATGTGTGTGAGTCAGTGTGTGTTTCTCGATGAGTGTGTATATATATGTGAGTGAATATGAGTGAGTGAGCTTCTGGTGTGTATGTGGTATGGATGGGTGTATGCTGTGCACACATGAGTGTGTGAGTGTGTATTGTGTGAGTGGGTGTTGTGTGCACACGTGAATGTATGTGTTTGTAGTATGGCTGTGTGTCGTGCATGTGTGTGTGTGTGTGTGTGTGTGTGTGTGTGTGTGGAGAGAGAGAGAGAGATAGGGATTCTGCCTCTTACTTTTTTTACTATGAGCTGCTGGAGGAAATTTCTATTTCCTCCACTTCCCAGTGCTGTAGATTTTACAAGGGTCAGAGCCCCACCAATGACACTCTGCCCTCATAAGGGCGTTAGGTCTGCCGTTGGTTGAGATTCCCACCATCTTGTACACTGAGCCATGAATTTGGGGGAAGAGACAAGAAGAAAAATTGAGGGAGCAAAATTAAGTGTGGAAACGAGCCACATTTTCTGGAATACCCGGATGGTGACTAAAGTTTATGGTGATTTGTAGAGTATAGGCCTCATTCTGAGCCACACACTTTGAATCCTGGTTTTGCTGGTGACTAGCCACAGGACCTCAGCAAGTGATTCTGCTGGCTCCAGAAAGGAACGTTGAGTACGCCTCCCTCAAAAGTCCGTCTTCTGTAATCATCGGCATTTGAGTTAAAAGGCCCAAGTGCTGGTTTCTGGATACCGACAGGAGCAGACCAGGGATGCTAGGTCACCTCCACCATCCAGGAACAGGTGTGTGGAAGGTGTAAGATGTTCACCTAGCGCTTTAATTATGTTAATGCCTTGATCTGCATGTGGCTACCAGCTTCTTGTCTGTCTCCTTTCTATAAACCAGGCCAGACTATGAAGACAAGATTTCATGTGTTCACTCAAAACAGATTTGTTTTTAATATTTATAGAAAACTTGTACTAGGCATTGTTCGAAATGCTCGAGATACAGCATGAACAAAAAAATAAAATTCTTGTTCTCCTACAGCTTATAGTCTAATGAAGTAAAGCAATAAAAAAAAGTGTTGTGTTGATTTCAGAAAGAGAGAAAACAGAATGTCAGGTGGCAATAAAGTGACCAGCAGAAAAATAAAGCTGAGAAGACGGATAAGGTAGGAAAGCAAGGAGAGGGGAATGGGGACATGAAGGGTCCTTGCTATTGTATTTGTAAACCTTCAGCAATAACCAAGCAAGCAAATGTCACAAAGATTTGGAAATAGCAATCACTGAAGTCCAGCTTCAGTCCCTCTGCAGCCCCAGGGCTAAGCCCTGGCAAGGGCCCTGAGGGGTCTCCTGAAAATTGTAGGGCCTGAGGCTGGCACAGAGGGCATACCAGGCAGGCTGAACACGGCATCCAGCCCCTCCAGGCCCAAGCCGGAAATAAGTCTCAGTCACAGAGCAGAGAAGGGATTCAGAGAGATCTCTCACACTCTCCAGGCCTGGACCTCTTGACTGTGGCTACAGGTTGGAATCATTTTGGAAAGATTTTAAAATATGGATGCCCCTCGCCCATCCCCCCAGTAACTCCAACTTGATTGGTCCAGGATGGGGCTCCCAAAGTGACTCCAAGTGCAGCCAGGGTAAGGCACCTCTGCCTGGGGGTGCCCTCGGGGCTCTGCTCTGATTGAGACCAGAAACAGGGACAGGACTGGACCCAGTGCTGGAGCATGGAGCTCTGAAGAGGAGACTCCGGAGAAGTTGAAAGCTTATTTTCTTTCTTTCTTTCTTTTCTTTTTTTTTTTTTTTTTCTGAAATACTGTTCTTGGCATAGGTATGAGGACTATTCCACCTCTTGGAGCTGCTCTCCCAAGAAGCTGAAGGAGCCAAGGAGAAACACCACAGTTCCCACCCAGTGACTCCTATACTTGAAGGACAACTACAAGGACTGAAGAGTCTGGAAAAAAGTAAGACCCCCCCCCCTCCAAATAGCCTGCTCTCCCCTCTAGTCCAGGCAAAGACAGGTCTCAGACCATCGCCCAGCTCACCCCAGTAGGAAATCTCAGAGAAATTGCAGGCCAACATCCAGCGAGAAAGCAAGCCCAGCCATTGCCTCAATGGCTGTCTGCCTCATTGGGTGTCCGTGGATTTTAGGGGATCCTGGCCAAGTCTCTCCACTGAAGAAGACACAGTGAAAGAGCAAATGATAGGAGACAGACAGGCAGGTAGGTGACAATTAAAAAATATAAGAAAACAGGGTGTCCAGGGTGGTTCAGTCTGTTAAGCATCTGACTCTTGATTTCTGCTCAGGTTATGATCTCACAGTTTTGTGGGTTTGAGCCTGGTGTGGGTTTCTGCACTGACATTGTGGAGCTTCCTTGGGATTCTCCTTCTCTCTCTGCCCCTCCCCTGCCCACGCTCTTCTCTGTCTCTTTCAAAATAAATAAATAAACTTCAAATAAATAAAGCATGTACTGCATGATCCACTGAGCCAGGTTCTCCTTCAGATGCTTTCCATGCATCATCTTGCTCAGAAGCCCGTCACTCTCAGACATGGGTATTGCAGTCTCTGGTTTACAGATGAGGAGACTGGGTCAGAGAGGGCAGGTAAGTTGCCCGATGTCACACAGCTGGCAAAGAGCAGAGGCAGATCTTTCTAATTAGCTCTTTCTGCCCCCTAAGCAGTGACAGAGATGGGCGCTTGGCAGGCAACACCAGTGTGGAATCTCTGAGACTAAATTTGTGGGATGTCTCTGCTGGAATGTCCCTTATCCCCACCACCCTGGAGGTGGGCTCTGAGGGTCAGGGTCGCACAGCAACAGTGGGTGCAAACCCATCTGACCTGGGGGCAGGAGACAGTTTGCATCTGCCAGTCAAGCCCAGGGGAAGCCCTTTCCTTGCTTTTGACCAAGAAAACTTTGAAGGGTTAAGTTTTCAGTCTCAAGAGGCTCATCGGAGAAATTCCTTTCTCTAGCTAGCCCCGTGAATTACAGAACAAAGTCAAACCAGTGGGCAGCCCTGCTGAGTGTGAAGCCAGGACTTGATTCAGGCTCCGAGGAGCAGAGGGCACTCAGGGTGGCAAAAGGTGGGGGGGGTGCGGCTAAAGGGAACAGCTTGGGCCCTGCTTCCTGGGAGTTGCCCTCAGACAGGGTTAGGAGGGCACCCCAACGCTGACAGCTTCTGCCTTACGGATCCGGGCCACAGTGTGATCTTTCCCCTTCCTAAGTGCATTTTTGACACACACTATATTTGTGTGTAATAAAAATTGAATGCTGGGGTGGATTTCCTTAGCTGCATGTGATCTTCTGACCTCGCCTGCCAGTTCTCACCTGGTCCTAATTGCACAGCGCGGGGGATCATGCAGATGCACCCTTTGTCTCTGCTCTTCCAAGGTCACCAGCAGTCTGGGGCACCGCCCTGGCTCTTCTCAGGAGCCTTCGCACCAAACTCCCTCCCATGGAGATCCTAAGTGGATGCTCTGAGTCAGCAGGGGACGTCTTTCTGGCTGGAGGAGCCATCACCTCACCCATGAAGGTCCTTTATCATCACTAGACTGTCTAAAATTATCTGTTTACTGAGAGGAAAAGAAGAGAGCTCCCAATTTCCTCCTATCACACCTGCTTCTCCCGGTTGCCTCATTCGGAGACAAGTAATAAATCTCCCAGGATGTGCTCATAGTCATCAGACCCAGTCTGCCGGCTCTGTTTCCCTCCGTGTTGCCTTTCTCACGCTGTCTCGCACTCAGTCTCCAAGCCCCTGACTTCAGCCTCACCCCTCCACCTCGATGCACCAGCTGGCCACCTGCCCAGTTTCCCTTCTTTGGCTTTATTTCCTGTGCTCTCTCATCTCTTCCCTCTGGCAGAGCTCTGCACAGACTGATAATTCGGTAATAAAGCTTCAGGTTGGCGTGTACAAGACAGTTACTCATGTTATCAGATTTGAGAGGGAGCCCCCTGAAGCGTGGGTTCCATTGCTTCTCATTCACCATCATAAATGGATACTTTGGAGTCCCGAAGACTTTTCAGTTCAATTGAATGAGTGCCTGGTTTACACCTATTATACATCTGTTATATACCTACTATGTGTACAGAGCTGGCCTGGGTGATCTAGGGGATGGACAGATGGCTTGGGTTGTTAGCACTTAAAGGGACCAGCAACAGGAATTTTTAATATGTAACTATGGTCCTCTGAGATTACATGGATGGTTCCTAGTTATCTGAAAACAGTCTTTGATCGTAAGTTACCTATCTGGAAAAGCATTTTTATGTCACACTATATTAAGGTATTGTTTCACTCCTGACAAGTATCATTATCACGGTCACCATTTTATAAGAATAGGATCTCAGTGATAGGAAAGTAGAAAGTCCAACTGCCCTTATGATTCCCACATGGTTGGTCTACATCAGTACTAGATTGAACTTGAGATGTTGACACAGCTCCCCTGTTTTTTGCTCATACTTTTATCAACAGACATGATGGGGTTCCACTGTTGCTGTCCTTTTGTATGACCTTGATCTTGCCAAGGAACACTTAAAGCGGCCCTAACTGAAGCGGCACCTGACACTTGTCCATCCTTAGTCTGACATCAGACAGGATGAGTCATTGGCAAAAGAACAAAAATGGGCCCAAAGCAAAAATTCATAAAAAAATTCTCCTGAAAAACAACAGCAACAACAACCACATTTTTAAATGATTGGGGCTCCTGGGTGGCTCAGTCAGTTAAGCTTCTGACTTCAGCTCAGGTCATGATCTCACAGTCCATGAATTCAGCTCCGTGTTGGGCTCTGTGCTGACATCTCAGATCCTGGATCCTGCTTCAGATTCTGTCTCCATCTCTCTCTTCCCCTCCCCTGCTCAACGCTCTGTCTCCCAAAAATAAATAAACATTTAAAAAAATAATTGTTGGGGGGCACCTGGGTGGCTCAGTCAGTTAAGCATCTGACGTCAGCTCAGGTCATGATCTCGCAGTTTGTGGATTCAAGCCCCACATCAGGCTCTGTGCTGAACGGCTCAGAGCCTGGAGTGTGCTTTGGATTCTGTGTCTCCCTCTCTCTATGCCCTCCCATGTTCATGCTCTGTCTCTATCTCTCAATAATAAATAAACATTAAAAAAAATTAAGAATTTTAAAAAAATAAATACTTTTTTTTAAACGACATGATAAGAACAATATCAAGCACTTATTAAGTATGAGGCATTCTGCCAGGGACTTGCCATATGACCGTTTACTTAATTCTCTTAACAAACACATGTTTGTTAGATATTGTATCATCTTCACATTTTTCAGATAAGAAAACTAGGTGGTTCAGTCAGTTAAGCATCAGACTTCAGCTCAGGTCATGATCTCACAGTTCGTGGGTTCGCACCCCATGTAGAGCTCTGTGCTGACAGCTCAGATCCTGGAGCCTGCTTCGGATTCTGTGTCTCCCTCCCTCTCTGCCCCTCTCCCACTTGTGCTCTGTCTCTCTGTGTCTCTCAAAAATGAAGAAATGTTAAAACAATTTTTTTAAAAACCTGAGGTCTGAAGAAATTAAGTAACTCATCCAAGGCCACATAGCAGACAAGGGTAAACCAAGGTTTAAGTTTATTTTCACCAACCTCAGAGCACTGCAGTGCAAAGCTATGGTACCTCACTGCCACCGTCCTTACTCTTTGGAGGACAGGAGTTCTGTACTCAATCACTGGTGAAAAAAAGTTTCCTGATGGATGATACATTGGAACTGGAATTATGGATGGGCTAACCATGGGTGCTCAGGTTTGCCGTATAGCTGGTAACAACCCCCTACTCTCTTCGATCTAATAGTGGAGGCATCAGCTCCATACCTGCATCCACACTGGCTGTTCTATCCTTTGTGATGACCTTCCTCCCAGCCATGGCTCTGCCAGCCTCTTACCCTTTCCTAAGAGTGACTGTTGACTTACTACTACCCCTAGGGGGATCTTTTGTGAAAATGATGTGTCACTTGAAAATTCTGCACTACTAATAAAACTTGGATTTGCCCCAACACAGAAGCCTTATCTGGAAGATGTAGAAGGTTCTATTCAATCCTCCCCTCTGCCCCCAACCATGTCAACCAGCAGTAAAAACTTTCTATATGGCCCTGCCCTCAATGGGGAAGCATGATACAACAACAACAACAACAACAACAACAACAACAACAACAACAAACTCAGTTGGTTTCCAGAATGCCATAACAGTGACAGCAGTCTCAAATTCCTGAGCAAAATAATCAGGAGCTAAGCCCTGAACAAAACGAAGCGTGAGCACTAAATAAGAAATAAAGAAGACTAAGAGAGGAAGTAAGATATACCACCTGGGCTGAGAGGAAATTTGGGAGAGGGCAGTGAGAGAGTCAGTTATTTTGGATAAATCTCAGAGGAAAGAACCACAGTTTTTGCCGTAGCTAGTGGTTGAAAGCTGGGAAGAAAAGGTGGTTCACAGAAGGGCCAAAATGATTTGAGGAGACCTCAGAGCAGAGAAGACTTGTGCCTTCTCTTCCAGTGTCTCTTGGAGAATCTGCAAACCTTGCAGAGAGGCTCTTCTCAGAAAAGCAATGGCAGAGGGAGAAGTCTTGCTGGATGGGCTTAAGTGTGGGGCCCTGTATACTCCAATGACAAGGACACTGAGAGTTTCAAAGCCATTAAGGAGAAAGCAGAAGTGCTGAGGGAGTGTAGCTGATGCAAAAAGGACTCAGAGTCAGAAAGAGGATGTCACACTGAGCATGAACCACAGAAGCAAATGTCAATGTATGACAGCAAAGACCTTGTTAAGACATTTCATTCAAGGTCAGAGGATGATCATGGATCAGATGTCCCATGTTCTTCTGGTGCCCATCGCCAGACGGGAAGCAAAGGAAAAAGGAGAAGGCAAGCATCCAGAATTAATTGCATTTTTATCCCAAGGAGACTGAGTTTTAAACTAGACTTGGCTGAGCCTAGCTGGTTTTGGAAGATTAAGTTTTCCACCATCCCTGGAACTGGGGACATGAGAGCTAAGACATTCTTTCCTATGGAGATAAAGCAGGTTAACATATTTTACAAACCTGAGTTTTGAAGACTGCCTTGACTATGAAAATTTATTCTCTAACCTTTGCTCATGGCACTGCCCGGAGGGCAGGGGCAGGGGGGCAGGAGTGGGGAGCCATGCAAACAAGCTCATTGCAACACTTCAGTTAAGCTTGCTTGGGTCTTGGAGCGCTGGAACAAAGTATGGTGCCACTCCCAAAGACATTAAATTTCCTCTAGTATTTGGAAGCAGGTCATGGAATTGGCAGCTACTTCCCTTCAACTTGCAACAGGATGTAACTACTGACGTCTTTCAATGCAGCCAACTCTTGGTTTTCATCTGTTTTCACTTACTCCATCAGAGAAGAAATTCTATTTTGCAAGTCCCTTTGGGAAACCTCACTGGTCATCCACACCTTCAAAATGATCAATAGTTTCATTGCCAAGCAAAATCTCACTTAGAGAGAAAAAATGGTACTCAGGGCGCAAAAAGAATACCATTGTTGCTTGGAAACACGTCCGGGTTAAGGGGAACCATTTTTCTCCCTCTCACAGCATCTCCACCTGGGCCCATAAAATAGTCACTTTTGCCCCTCCTTCCACATTTTTCTTTATCTCCTTGATAGGAGAGGAGATGTCTAGCATCCACTGGTCCACTTTTCTCTACAGAGTAGAGGATAATGTCCCCACCCAGGCTCATTTTTCTGTTTCTTTCTCTCTGGCATCCACCTACCCCAAACACACATTTTTTAAAGCTCCTGCAGGGGGACATCTCAATTCCAGATGGTTACTTTAATTCCAGGGGAGAGGAGGTTGTAGAAAGTCTGTTCAGACTACAAATGCAAGCCATGTCTTCATTCCAATGTCACCAGTAATAAAGCTGATATCTGATCTGCTCTGTTGAACTCTTGTGTACTTCTCTCAATTGTTCTAAGCTCAGAAGTTTGATAAAAGGACATAATTTATTGGCCCCCATGAGACCTAAAAGACCTTGTTTCATGCTTTTGCTTGTGGTAAATTGGGAAAATGGCCATAAATTCTTCTTTTCTTTTTATCCACATTCTCACAAGGTAGCTATTCTCATTGGTAATTGGAGTTTGGGTCCGTGCCTTGAATCTGGGCTCACCATGTGTCTTGTTTTGACCAGTGGTATAGGAGCAAAGGTCCCCCCCGAACACACACACACACACACACACACACACACACACACACTTGGAAAGCACTTGGGCTTACTCCATCAGCTTGCTCTCTGGCTATTCTTAGATTCCACCCACCCTGTGAACAGGCCAGCCTTCTGGAGAGTAAGAGACCATGTGGAGAGAGGTCTCAAACATCCCAACTGTGGAGACCAGGCTGGCAATCGCAAACCAGTGGGTCCTGACCACACACCAGCATTAACGCAAGTGTATGAGTGAGCCCAAGAGAGATCCCTTAAGCCCAGTCCAGATCAGAAGACTCACCAACTCAGCCCTGCCCAAACTTCCAATCTACAAAACCATGAGCCAAATAAATGGTTGTTGTTGAAGCCACTGAACTGTGGAGTGGTTTGTCACACAGCAATTGAGAACAGATACAGTGAAGAAAGAAGCGGCAGGTGGCATCACCCCTCGCCCCTTTCTACATCGGTGTGCTTGAGTGTCGAACCCAACCAATCAGCCTCAAAGAACTTCCTGTGTCCTCACCCGGAACCATCTTTTCCATACATTTTATCAAAAAACAGGGAAAGACTCTGAAGCCCTTCTCCAGGGAGCTTTACTGACTTCCAGAGAATATGTCTTGAAGCACCTGATGAACTTCTGGCAGTCAGTCCCACTTGTTACAGACTAAAGAATAGCCCTTCTCAGAATAATCAGACGGAGATATTCCCGGTGGATGTTTTTGGCAAGTTGAGTGAGACAACATAGAACTTAAACTCAACATACTCACCATTATGGACACTGCCCCAAAGCCCCAAGCTGTTCGACTATTTTCACTGCTCTGGACAAGCTGAGAGGTGGGAATTATCCAGTTTCCCAGTGCAGAAGAAATGCTTCTGTGGACTGTTGTCCACAGTGACCAAACCTTGTCAGTTTCTCTGCAAGCAGAAATCTGTAGACACCTGGAAACAGGGCTGAATGCTTTTGATGTTTACTATTGTATATACAGCCTTACAATTGAACTGGAGTCATGGTCCTTGCTTTCTGACGTAGTATCAAGAATGTAGAGAACTGGCCAAAGCTGACTTCACTAACTCTAGGACAAAGGGGATCATACAACATAAATTAATTTCAAAGAGTCTTAGGAAATTCCAGGGCTCCTTGACACGCATCTGACCATGGCTGGCAAGGGAGCTGTGGGAACAATGGTTCCTTGGTTACTTACCTTTGTGAGTCGCCGTTTGGAGTACTTATTGCCAACAAAACAAAGTTGCAATCGATCAGACAGCAAAAATGATGTCGTTGTACAAGGACAACTCCGAAATTTCTTTTTCTCATTTAGTCAAATAACAGCAGGCTTCTCGCTAAAATTAACATTTCATCAGAATTTAAATTTACATTTTTTATTCACTTGAAAAATTTGGATTTATTGCTTCTTTTTAAGAAAGTGGCCACTAACGTTTTGTAGGAGGAGAAAATGAGAGAGAAATAATTCTTGGTAAAATTTCTTTTTAGAGTCTACCGATATGAAGGAAATCAAATTCCCATGCAATTAAATAAATCACAAGCCAAGTCTTGTTTGTATTTCCATGTATGTCAAGACCGATAGCTTTCATCAGTTGATCAGAAATGAAAAGAAAGATTAAAAATAACTGTCATGAAGAAAGAGTGGGGCAGAGTATGGAAAAGAATTGTTAAGGAGTTAGGCGGTTTTTTTTTGTTTTGTTTTGTTTTGTTTTTCTTTGCAACTTAATATAGCATGATTTAGGGAGAATATAAATACGCCCGAGTTTTGTTAGTAAGAATGTGACTAATAATGCTTATCAAATAGGGGAGTTTAAAGATTTTGTGAGATCCGGCATATGCCTGGCGCATGGTAGGCGCTCAGTAAATGCAGCACCCTGTCTGCTAATTCTGCGTTTAACACAAATCTGCAGGTTTCATCTACCATCGCTTCATACGTTTTGCATATATATGTCTCAGCAGCCTTGGCCTGCTACATGCACAGCTTCTGGCAAGTTCCTTAAGTTTCTGACCTATGAAACAGATACCTGCAGCATGGAATTGTCCTAAGGATTAAATGAGAGTGTGTATTTAAAGTACTTGGAATAGTGCCCTCTGTATAATAAACACTCGATACATGTTAACTTGATATAATACCTCTCCCGCTCATTATTAGTACACGCTAGCTTCCCGCCTCACCCTGTAGTCTCCCTCCTCCATGTTGTCATAGATACCATTTTATTCTTCTCTGCTTTTCTCAATCCTGCTCGTCCTTATCCTTAGGTCCCAATTCGCAGTTGCCTGTCCTGGGCCACCATGGTGCTCTCCACATGTCCCTAGTCATCACAGTATGGTTCCTTGATCATCTGTCTGTCTCTCCAGCTAGCCCGTGAACTTCTGAGGGAGAGGATGTGCTTTATTCATCTCTGCATTGCCAGGACCCAGCAAAGAGCCTGGCTCACTGCAGCTGCTCAGTGAATATTTGTGCAAGCAAGAGAAAGAATAAACGCATGGCTTCTGTCTCTTTCCAAACAAGCCATAGACCTTGTTTGATGTCTGTATTAATTGTTAGTATTTTAGTTTTAGTGGGAAAAGTGATACAAAGAAGTTGAAGCAAAAGGCAACGTCTCAGTTAAGAAGTCTAGGTGACTAGCTTCTGGCATAGCTGGACGCAAGTGCCGTCTCCCCTTCTTGCCTCCGCTTTCCTCTGTGTTGCTCTCATAGCGATGGGTATGGGCCATACTTCCTCTTGGTGGCAAGATGCCCACTGGTGACCTCAGACTCACATCCATCCAGCCAACTAGTCCCCAAGCAGAGTTTCTCCTTCCTAATAGTTCCATACATTTCCCCAAATTGCAATTCATTGGCCTGGTGCCCATCCTTGGAGAAAAGTAGGAGGAGCCCCACACACTCTAAAAAACAAATGGCTTCCCCATGGAAATTGCCAGAAGTTACCAGAAGAAGGGGAAACAGATGCTAAACAGGCAAAAACATACATGTCTCGCACAGGTTCCCCACCTGGTGTTCTAATCTTGCTTATAAAACTTCACCTGGGGACTTGGGTTTCCACCAACATTTATCACCTGCTTTCTTCAATGACAGTTTATGGATGGCCTCCCCATACAGTGTTAAAAACTCTGAGAAGACACTCCAACCACCTCAGTCCTGTGAGCCTTGGCCCAGAACCTGCTGCCCTGTGTCATAAATGCACAGCTTGTTGCTTATGGTCATCATTAGGGCTTTAGGGGTCCAAATACAAGATTCCCCTTCCCTACTCTGGCACAAGGAAGGCATCAACCAAGGAGTCAGGTGGTGGGGGTTTGAAATGTCACCTTCACCACTGATTCCGCTGTGGGAGATCAAGGCTTACGTAAATAGCAACAGCTGGTTTCCTGATGCTGAATCGCAAAAGTAGGCAGACTGGCCTACCTGGTCACAAGCAGTGCTGATCACCTGCAGGCTCCCCCCATGCTGCTGCCCCAGTAAAACCTGAAGCACTGAGGAGGAGAGAGGGGGTGTTCCCTGCAGGCGTGTAGAATGAAGAGAAAAACAGGAAGGGGACCAGTCGGGGATGCCCAGTTCCTTCTCCAGACTAACAGTCAGGTAAGTCTCTGCCCTCTGGAGGAGAAGTGTTGGAAGTGAGAGAGACAGGAAGGCTGGGGTGTTACTCTAGCAGGTGCCCTTCCCCATGGAGCGGGAATTAAGTGTCCTCCCCCCCACCCGCCAGCCTGGTCTGGCTCATTGGTGCACTCCAGGGCTGTCACTCAGAAAATGAAATCTTTCCCTTTCCAGCCATGCTCTCTTTGCAAGCAGTCAGAAGTAACTAACAGGGATGTTGTCACTCTTGGAAATGAGCAACCTATACACTTTGCACATCTCCATGAAGATGCCACCTCGCATTCTACAAATGGTGGGATGGGGGGATGGGGGGAGGGGGAAGAGGGGAGAGAAGGGGCAAGTAGCTGACCCATAAAACCAACCTGATGGCAGTTCCTTTTGTCTTCCAGAAAACAAAGTGTGCAAACTGCCAAAGGTTTTTGCTGACTCTTGGCTTCTCTGCTTTTACATCTAGTGCTATTGTTTGCCCTTGGGATTTATGGTAATTCTTCCTCCCTAAAAGATATCTCTGTAAGAATGCTCATAAATTTAGGGAGCATTGTTTCGATTTTCCTCACTAATTATTTTCCCTCTCAGTTACCCATCAGCAATTTTTAAAGTCAGAGGATGTTTTTTAGATAAAATGGAGTATAAGACACAGGATGCTGAGATTCTGTAGACACCTAATTAACAGTCATCAGGCAATAACATTGGCAGGAAACATACAATGCACAGAAGACCACTCTAGGTGCCACGGGAGACCCAGGGGAAATAGAAATGTGGTACCTGACCTTGAAGAGATTGGCCATTCCCAAGGCTGCTTGCCATGAATATGAAATGGCTTAGCAAAGCAAGCACATTTTAATACAGTAATTTTGTTAAGGAGATTTCCCACTACATCAGCCAGGGTCCTCTTGATGAGTACACAAGGGAGGCATTTCTTTCTGTTCCATGTACATGAAAAATCTAGGCTTCAACCAATAAACCATTTTGTTTTCACCCCCTGGACCATGCAAATCTTACCAACTAATCATGTTTTCCCTTTTTATTTTGGCTGCCAGGGAGCTCAAAGCAGATAGCCAATGCTCTTATAACAATTTTATAAGACCTTGGAGTAGGCATTTTACACATGAATCTTAGTTCAATTTGATTTTCTAACCCTCACTGCCCCTTATCCCTGATTTCTTCATCTAGTTATTACATCCTGTTCACTGTGTTACAGACGCCCCAGCTTCCACTGATCCACAGTTTCAGAAACTGGTCCCAGCTACCCTCCTGTTTCTCTGCTCAGGATTTCAGAAGATGTTTGTCATTATATACAGCTGGTAGCTGCCCACCCTGGAAAATCGGTAAGGGGTGCCTGAGATGAGGTAGTTTAGTAGCACGGGTTAGGCACAGCCAAGAAGGATAGTTAGCGTCGCAGAAAGGGGTGGGTGTCATAAACAAGGACTTGCCTGGGTTGACGCAGGGGGACAGAAAAAAGTGGGGGCACTTGCACATGCCTTGGAACGTGGGATCACAGGAAGGAGAACGTAAATGCCATGAATGCAAGGATGTGATTGGCACTCGGCAAAATCATGTTCATAAAATAATAGTTGTAAAAACAAAACATGTTCCATGAATAAATGCCCAAATAGGGATGGTGAATCAATAATCTGATTCTCTGTGAGATCCTCTCTAGCTTTCTGTCGCCCTTGGTGATGGGGCTGGAGAAGGCGGAGGAAATCCACTGGCCGCCAATGAGCATGGCTCTCCTATCAGGAGTCCTCAGCATGTTACGCTGGCCAATATATCTTTGTGGGACAGACCTATAGCATGTTCCTCCAGATCTTGCAGTGCTGTAGGTTAGCACACAGGCTCCAGAGCCTTCATATCCCGGCTCCACAACTTGGCATCTGTGCGACCATAGACAAGTCACATAAACACTCTTGGCCTCAGTTTCTTCATCTGTACCCTGGGGATGATAATAGTAGCAACTGAACAGCACCGTTGTGATGACTGATTGAACTAAGATACGCACCTGCCCATACAACACGTATTATGCCTGTTGGCCATTATTATTTCTACCCTGAGACCTGGTCAGCTATACCTGTATGGCAGTGCCATAGACTTGGAGTGGACAGACCTTGGGCACTGGGGGCAGGGTGAAAGGGGACAGGGCAGGGTATGAGGACAAGCTGTAGAGGAAGGGGAGGAAGTCTGACATGGCAGCCAGAATAGGGTTCAAATGATGGTTTGGGAAGGACAGGTGTGTATCAGCAGAGCATGTATCCGGAAGATGCACCATAGTGTCCATAGGCTAGGATTCAAACATGAGATTGGGGGCTCCAGGCCAGAATGGAAAAGGTAAGACAGAGGCCCAGATCTGGAAGGTCTAGAACAGTAGGAAGAATTCTTTGTTCTTGGCTCTTTCCCAACCTTATGGGCAAAAAGGAAAAAATCTCTGCTCCTCCCCCAAGTGAGTTCTAAAACATTACATTCACCTGCACATGCAGACCAAACACCTGAGGCCCAGCCTGGCATCCCCCGCCCTTGCCCTCACCTGAGATTCTGTTGTCAGACGTGACTTATAGCCATCTCCTGCCCTGCCCCCCTTGCCTCAAAAGCTGGCAAGACCTTCCTCACTGGGATCCCAGGAGTGTTCCTTTCTGTCTGCTCTGTGTTCTCCAAACAGCAAGTAGATGATCCTTTTAAATGTAAATTTAACCATATCCTTAGAACTCTCACTGCCTTCTTTGGCCCTCAAGATTAAAGCAAACTTCTTTAATCTTCGAGGCCCTGAGTCATCTGGGCTCTGCTACCCTCACCTTCCACTCTATGCCTTCTCGTGTCCTGTGATCTAGCCCCGTCACTCTACTTCCCAAATGTGCCAGGATTTTACCATGTCGTGGCCCTTTGCACGGGCCCATTCCTTCTACTGAGAGCTCTCTGCCTTCCAGGTTTTCTGTGGCTGATGTGTCCTCACCATCTAGACCTCAGCTTGGGTGTAAGACTTCCTCTTACCACCTGTGCCAGCAGGGCACCCCACGCCCCCATCTCACCCCCTTCACCGCCCTGAAAACTACCAGGAATGCTTGGGCCCTCACCTGGTGGGAAGGTGAGCGAAGGACAGGAACAGCCTGTCCCGCTCATGACTGGTTCCCCAGTTCCTGGAACAACGCCTGGCACATAGTTGGTGCTCAGCATGTCTTTGTTGAGTGAGCAACTTAATCAATCCATCAGGAAATACCCCAGGGCCCGGAATGGTTCTGAGATTACACATGAGCATGGGGAAGGCAGGACAGAGACTTGAAGGCAGATAAGAGGTGAGAGGGAAAGTTCAACCAGATATTGCAAAGTCACTGGCTGGGAATGGGAAATCTAGGTGTGAGCCATGATAGACACAGCCTCTGGGATGGAGCAAGTCAAAATACAGAGGGCCCATTCGATCTAATCACCCTCTCAACAGACCTCTGGTGACCCCTATGTGAGTAAGGCACCAATGGGCACAGAAGTGAGAAAAATGTGGTCCCTGACTTAAGGAAGGCTTAAAGGAAGCTCCTGGATTAGCAGGAACACACACAGAGCTGTGGCCATGAGACAGTTAATACCCAGACGACAATGGGGTGGGTACACAGACAGGAAGTGTCACCTCCACTCTACCTGGAGCCCAGGAGGACTTCCCAGAGGAGGGGGAGCTCAAGCTGGGTCTTGATGGATCAGAAGGAGTTCCCAGAAAACACATTGGACCTGGTAGGGTAGAACCCGAGACCCTGTGAAGTCCACGAGATCCATCCCTTCTGCTTCCCCACCTGACCCTCCTCCTGGCTAGTTCCGCTGATGGTCTCCCTCTCTCCTTGATATCGCCTTTCAAATCATGTCTTTAATCCGCAACACCTTTGAAGCTCCCCAGACTAGCTCTCTTCCACTGTTCAAAGTAACTCCAGAAAATGCTACCTCTCAGCAGTGAGTGGTCACGCTGATCCATCACTGGTGGGAGGTCACATTGGTACATCCTTTGGGAGAGTGATTTAGAAAACTCTTCCACAAGTCTTTTCTTTTAAATGACCGTACCTTTATTATTAAAAAAAAAAATCCTGCTTTTGGAAATCTATCCCAAGGAAGAGATCCTAAATTTGGAAAGAAAAAAAAAAACCCTTTATGTGTAAGTGTTCGCTATAGATACCAATAATGTCAAGAACAACCTGAATGTTCAGTTGTAAGGAAATAGTATTTTAAATGGTTTCAGGCGGTGGAATATTATGCAGCCATGGCAAAGGGCATTTTCTTAGAACATGAGAGCTCCAGCAAATACTGTGAAATAGAAAGTGAGATAAGATTTCAGGATTTGTGGGCAATGTGATAATAACTATGCAAAAAATTTGATGCCTTTGGCATCTTGGGACAGAAGCTGGAAACAGTCGAGGAGGGCCATGTGCTGTGTGGCTGAGGCTTGTGGATATTTGGGGGTGACGTGAAGGAAGCACAGGTCTGTTTAAAGCAGTGGTTCAATGTACCGTTAAAACCCAAACTGATGGGGTGCCTGGGTGGCTCAGCCAATTGAGCATCTGACTTCAGTTTAGGTCATGATCTCGCAGTTTGTGAGTTCGAGCCCTGCGTCAGGCTCTTTGCTGACAGCTTAGAGTCTGGAGCCTGCTTCAGATTCTGTGTCTCCCGCTCTCTCTGCCCTTCCCCCACCTGTGATCTGACTCTCTCTCTCTCTCCCTCAAGAATAAATAAACATTCAAAAAAAACTGAAAAAGGCACTTGCATTAAGTGGGTTTCGAGTGCCCACCCCACTGGTACAGCTTGTCTGCCCGCTCTCCCACACTCACCCCACTAGGAGAGTACGAGATCCGTCTGTCAGCACAGAGCCTGAGGCAGGCTCAAACTCACAAACTGCGAGATCATGACCTAAACTGAAGTCAGATGCTTAACCAACTGAGCCACCCAGGCGCCCCATCAGTTTGGGTTTTAACAGTACATTGAACTGGCTCAGGTCCCCCAAGGCACAGAAGGAGACAGAGGCTGAGAGTCTGAAAACAACTGTAGCAACATGAGGGGATCTCAGACAGGAGCACGTGAGGGACACCCTCACAGAAAGCAGCACCATCCACAGAAAGCACCGGGTGGAGACCTGACTCTTGGTTTTTAAGCCGTACATATTTCACCTGTACAACTTGTTGAGTTTGGAGAGAAGTGGATGAAACCAGTGGACGATATGCTAAGAGAAAAAAGCCAAACACGGGGGAACACATAGTACATGATCCCACTTACATGAGGCATGGAACATAGTCAAAATCATGGAAGCAGAGAGCGGAATGGGGGGTTGCCAGGAATAGGGGGGAGGAGGAAATGGAGGAAGAATCAGAGAAACACAAAGTCTCAGGTCCATAAGATAAATAAATACTAGAGGTCTATGGATCTACCAGACAGCATGGTGCCTATAGCTAACCAAACTGTAGATCTGATGTGAAGCATTTTTATAACCAAATATATATGTATTTTTTTCTAAGAAGAACTTGGAGCACATTGCCTAAGCCACAGCTGACCCATCTCACACCAATTAGAAGGTGTGAGAACTTTAGCCAGATGCTCCAATACCGAGCTGTGTGAAAATCCAGGAGAGGGTCGGCACAGGCCCAAAGACGCAGGATGCCGCCACATCTGAATTGGACCAGCCTCCAACCTTCCTGGTCAGGAACTCACACCTCTACTTTTTGTTTATGCTATGCTCTGGACTAAGTCATTTTGTCATTTTTGCCCTTTCCAGTTCTGGATCTCTAGACAGATGATATTAGATAGATAGATAGATAGATAGATAGTAGATAGATAGAATGACAGATGATAGATCAATAGATAATAGATAGAATGATAGATAGATAGATAGATAGATAGATAAAATGATGATAGATTGATGATGATAGGTAGATAGAATTTGAATTACTATAGTCAAAATAATGTTCCATAAATTGACAAAACCAATCAGAACATAAAAAGGTTCCCCTCACAGACTATGGTTTTAAAAATGCTTCTTCATACTGGGTGGACTATATCAAAAAGCCTAGATACGCAGGAGGGGAAAGGTGGCTAAAAAACTGTATTAGGATGTTAACAGTGACTAACTTTGGATCATGCAACTGGGTGATTTGTTTTACTTTCTTTTTCCGTTTTACTGAATTATACCAAATTTTCTTAATTCTCATGTATTACTTTCATATTCTTAAAAGAAACCCTGCCTCTGGCACAGGTCACAAGTAACCTGGCAGGGTGGGGATGGGGGGAGTATCACGCAATCCCATAAGCAGCAAAAAGTGTTCTCATCACACAAGAGCTGCGCTCTGGCCGCCCACACATCGATGTGGACACTTCTTTCCATTGTGGTACGTGCTCTGCCTGGATGTGAATATGGTGTCCCTCCAGTGCCATAAGCTCGGAACCGTCTTCTTAGATGCCTCCATCTCAACACTTAGCTTCTACTGGTTCTACCGCACTCCTAGACCTGATCGGGAGCCAGGGCCGGCAGTAGGTGTCCTGATTGCCGTTCCAGTCCTCCCCTCCATCCCTATTCCTAATAACTAGGCTATTCCGCTTAGGAGCTGTGGCAGATTGATTGTGTCAATGGCCCAAATCAATGGCCTTCCTGGATCTGTGTGCCTTGCAATGGATGCTGCCGGTCCCCTCTCCCCCACATACACACATATCTGAAGATGGTGTCTCTTTCCTCATGCCCTTGAATCGGGCTCACCTTGCAAATTACTTTGGCCAGTAGAACGTGACAGATGTGACAGGGCACTAAGCCTAGGCCTTAAGAGCCCCTCATCTACAAGGCAAGGATAATCAAACCCACCTCAGGGTCATCCTACAGATTAAAGCAAATGTCACTTGCCACCTGCAAAACACCAAATGCAAAGCAGGTGCTTAATACAGGTTAGTCTCCTCTCCTTCATCTTTTTCTTCCTTCTATCAGGAAGGAAATAAATGGTCAGAAATAAATGGTCAGCCTATATTTATTTATATTTAGGGCAAAGACCAAACAACCAAATTCAAAGGGAATGTGGGGTAGAAGAAAGATTCACAGGGTGTCCATTCCCCAGGACCTTGGTTTCCTTTTTGGGAATAGAAACAAATCGATATTTTGAAAAAAAAAATTGTGTCTAATTCTTCCCACTTTAGAGACAGGAAAACTGATGCCCAAAAAGTAAAATGACTTGGACAAAGTCACACAGAGAGTTAGAAGCAGACCTTGTATTAAAAGCCAGCGTATTAATCAGCTACTGCTACATAACAAACATCCACAAATTGCAGCAGCTTAAAACATCCGTCATGGGGCACCTGGGTGGCTCAGTTGGTTAAGTGTCCGACTTCAGCTCAGGTCATGATCTCACTGCTCATGAGTTCAAGTCCTGCATTGGATGCTATGCTGACAGCTCAGAGCCTGGAGCATGCTTTGAATTCTGTGTCTTCTCTCTCTCTGCCCTTCCCCTGCCTGCACTCTCACTCTCTCTCTCTCTCTCAAAAATAAACATTAAAAAAATTAAAAACTGTCCTATGATGGAAGGATTGTTATCCCATTTTACAGAAGAAGAAACTGAGACAGAGAGTAATGTGCCTCATGTTAGACAGCAAGGTGTCTACATTTCTCAAAAAATAATTCTGACAGAGCAAATGACCCAGTCTTCAGAAAAATTCAGATAACATCCAAAATCACTTCTATGAATCCCAAAGACAGTTATTAAATCTCTATGGCCAGTATATGTTACCAAGTTCTCACAACTGCCCTATGAGGTGTTATCTTATTCTCATTTTCATCAGGGGAAATTAAGGCTCAGAGATTTGAACTTGTCCACCCCACTCCCTAGACCATGGAAAAAGAGGGATGGGAACTCACAGCTGTCTAGGTCCATCAGAGAGTAGAGTCTCAATTGAGAGATGAGGCTCTTGAATTCTTACTTACCTTCCCTCCAGGTCCCTCACTCCTCATCAAAGACCCAGATCCATCAGAGCCTCCCCAGAGCCTAGTCCGGAGACCCCAGAAGGCAGGTCCTGTGTTCTCATCCTGTTTTTCCCACCTAAAATTATTCCTGTTTCTCCAGGGGTCTGGAGGAGGCTGTGACAGGGACAAGTCCTCCTTCCTCTTGGCCCCCTCAGCCTCTCCCCAAAAACCCCGATTCAGCTTGCCTTTTCATGCCTAAAAGAGGTCCTTCTCCTAAAACCCCAGGGCTCTAGAAATTTTATGAGCAGAACAAAGCTTAAGGATGAAATATTCCACTCTCATTTTACAGACAGGAAACTCTGAAGCTTTGGGATAATGCCCACCCTCTGACCTCTGGCCCTCCATCCTTACTTCTGTTGTGTTAGGTTTTGCTGCTCTGATTGCTGTTTACACCACACACATGAGGACCAAATTTGTCCTGTATGTTCCCTCGTAGCCGCTTTTGTATCTTGGCTTTCAGTCATAACATCAAATAATCAGACAGTCAAGCCAGAGGGGCCCTCAAGAATTCACAGGGCAGAACACCGAGGAGCTGAGTGGAGAGAATAGTGAAAAATTTCCCAAGGCCCACCACCCTCTATAATAGTCCCAAAGCCCACCACCCTCTATAATAGTGGGAATAGTGGAGGGATGGAGGGAGGCACGGACCCCATGGGGAAAGACGGGCCCTCTTCCTACTCTACCAGAGGTAGGTGACAAACTTCTGTTGGCCTCTCTTCTAGAGTTGTTCAATAACTGGATGGAGTAGCAGCTGGATGGAGTGGAGACCATCATCAGTACAAGGTGAGCAGACCAGCTCTGAAACTGACAGCCGGAGCCAATGAACTCAACCAGGTAAGACAGGTTGAGCAGAGGATCACACAGATGCCGAGTGAATGAAATTAAAATAATAGCAATAGCTAAAATGTGTTGTGTTCCCAACAGCTGACATGTACTAACTACTTTAATCCTCACAACAATCTCTGAGGGGAGTATTACTACTGTCCCTATTTTACAGGTAAGAAAACCAAGGCCACAGAGATAAAGTACTTTGCCCAAAGTCACACAGGCAATGGGTGGCAGAGCCAGGATTCGAGCCCAGACTCTCTGGCTCCAGAGGGTATGCCCATGACCCTTGCACCATCCATGCAAGCCTTAGGTGATGCTTCTCTCTTGGATGGTCAGCTCCTTGAGGTCAGTGGCCAAAACGTCTCAGTCACTTGTCTTAGTCCGTCCAGGCTGCTATAACAAAATACCACAGATCAGGTGCCTTGTAAACCACAGAAATTTCTTTCTCACAGTCCTGGAGGCTGGAAGTCCAAGATCAGGCTGCCAGAATGGTCATAGACCGGTGACCTCACATTATATAGAAGGGGCGGGCTGGGTCCACGGAGCCCCTTTTATAAAGGCATTAATCCCACTCACGAGGGCCCTGTCCCCATGACCTAACCACCACCCAAAGGCCCCCACCTCCTAATCTTCACATTGGACATTGGGATTTCAATGTATGAATTAAGGGGTGGGAAAGGACATGAGCATTCAGACCCCACACCATAACACAGTTCTATCCCCAGGGCCCAGGAGGGGACCCAGAACTGAAAATTTATTGACTTGATTTAAATTGAATTGGAAACCTTGGATCACATGGCCAGGAGAAAGCTGGCTTCATTGAGTGACCCAGAGGAAGTGGCTTTATCTCGAGGACTGCATCTATAAATGGGGATAATATACCAACACCCTGGTGTCACTGCAATTGTTACTTGAGACCGTATTTGAGGAGAACTCTCCAGTGCCTCGCACACCGTAAGCAGTCAACAGTGGTAACTATTGTTATTAATGGGGGCAGGGGAAGCAAGACAAGAAAACAAAGCCCAGTGGTACCAGCCAGACCGTGCACATGCTCAGAAGAGGCCGAGACAGAGATGTGGAAAAAACGAGACCACATCTTCTCAGACAGTGGGGAAACGGAGGGCCTTTGAGCCCTAAGTCAAAAGGCATTTTTTATGAAAAAAAATAAATGAAATAAAATAAAATGAAATAAAATAAAATAAAAAAGCATTTTCAGCAGTCAGTTCTTAGACGCAGACCCTCACACAAGTCTCCTGGCCCACGCCGTGTCTGCACCAGAGGACCCCTGTTCTGGGGTCCAAGGACACCTGGATTCAGGGCCTGGCTCTGCCAGAGTGACCTTGGACAAGCCAGCTTCTCTGGGCCTCAGATTTCTCGTCTATAAAATAAAGGGTTTGAATTAAACCACCTCCAGGCCTCCTTCCAGCTTTAAATAATAATCATGCGAAATGACCAGAAACAGAATGTCTTGCAGGCCATCTGGCTGGTTGGTGGGGAAACCAGGGTTTTATGAGTCGGGGGTTGGGACCAGGCTCTAGGTTGCAATGACGGCTCTGGCTCGTGTGTTATGCTGGTAACTCACAGTTCACGTGGCGTTTCGCCACTCGTAGCAGGCACTCTGCGGAGGTTCTCATTTCGTCTGCACAGCAGGCCTCCCGAACGTGGTCAGACGCGCTCTGTTCAAGAAGCGCCTTCCAAGAGCACGTCAGGAGTTTGTGCACCAGCAAGTCACACGCGGCCTGACCGTTGGGCTTAAGGAAGCAGGAGCTCATCTTCCCACAAAACAAGGAGCCTAGAAGCGGGCGGTGGCGGTCGGGGCAGTGGCAGCCGGGCGGGCGTCCCTGCGATCCTCGGGCGTTCTCTCCAACCCTCCTAAAACGACCCGGACACCCCTTCTGCAGTCAGGCAGGATGTAGGGGAGATGGGTGCTGGTGACACCAGCCACCTCTCCCGGGAGAGCAAGGCCTCCCCAGAAGTTCTCCCACCAGCACCCTTTGCCCTCACCTGTCATTGCCAATGCCATGTCACCTGGCCAGTCCTAGCTGCAGAGTCCTTTTCTCCGCCTGTTTCGGTGCTGGGGCTGTCATGACAAAGTACCACAGACTGGGTGGCTTACACAACAGTCCAGAGGCTAGACGTCTGAGATCAAGGTGTCCACAGGTTTGCTTCCTTCTGAGAGCTGTGAGGGAGGGGTGCGCCCTCTGCGGCTTTGGGAGGTGGCCCGCTGCCTCTCCCTGTGCCATCTTGCATCACCTCTTCTCCGTGCATCTGTGTTCAGATTTCCCAGGTCCATCCTAACGGCCTTTTTAACTGGATTGCTCCCATGAGACTCTACTCCAAAGAAAGTCACGTTCTGGGGCACCTGGGTGGCTCAGTCAGTTAAGCATCTTTGGCTCAGCTCATGATCTCACAGCTGGTGAGTTTGAGCCCCATATCGGGCTCTGTGTTGACAGCTTGGAGCCTGCTTCAAATTCTCTGCCTCTCTCTCTCTCTCTCTCTCTCTCTCTCTCTGCCCCTCCCCTGCTCTCTCTCTTTCTCTCTCTCTCTCTGCCCCTCCCCTGCTCTCTCTCTCTCTCTCTCTCTCAAAATTAAATTAACATTAAAAAAAAGAAAGTCTCATTCTAAGGCATTGGGGTTAAGATTTCAACACATGAATTGGGGGGCGGGGGCACAGTTCAACCCATAACACTGTCTCTAGAGCAGAGGTGGCAGGGGATTGGCCAATGAGCAGTGTGTCCCTGAGAGTTAAGGGATTTACTCAAAAGTATTAAGTGGCAATGTTAGGATTCAAATTCAGGTCTTGACTGGAAGTTTGGGGGTCCCCTATGGAGACTTCCTGCCCCTCATTTAGCCCCTGGTTAACAGGAGACAGTATTGTACAATAGCTGAGAGAACAAACTAGATTCAGATTCCTTGGGTGAAAGTCTACACTTGCTGTGTGACCTTAAGCAAGCCACTAAACCTCTCTGGCTTCCATGAAAGAGGAGACTCATTCAAGATTTAACAAATATGACCTGAGTCCCCTTCTATTTCTGAGGCACTGTTCTCAGTGCTGACAGTGAGATTACAGAAATAAAAGTACCTATTGAATAGTGCTGTTTTGAAGATTTGATGAGACAGTCCAGGTAAATAAAATCCTTAGTTCTACAGTGTTTAGCACTAGCAAGCAATCAGGAAATGGTATTATTACCATCAAGGTAATTGTTATTAGCCACTCTTCCTCTGTCTATTCCTGGGCTCTCTGCAATTGTACTCTATAATGCAGTCACTACACGTATCAGCCCTATGGATGTAGGTCAGCCATGGACAGTGTGGCTGGCGGGCACAGAAGTCTGGAGAAGGAAGCCACTTTCCCCTTGATGCCCCACAGAGCAGGAAAGATGGGGAGGCCAGAACCAGGAGCCTCCAGCAAAGTTCCAGAAAAGTGAGCCAGAGCAAGAAGGAGCCTGGGCCCCTCTGGGAAGATAGTAATAGGAAATAAACAATTTCCTCCAAAACACTGATTGCAGAATATGATGTTTCAACAGGAAGAGTTAAGGTCTGTATCAAAGTGGGAAAGGCACGACCAAATGGCCAGGACCTTGGACAGATTGGAGGGAAAAAGCCAACATATAGCATTGGCCTACTAAGTGTCAGACACTTTATGGACTTTTGTCTCCTCGGGTCCCTATGACAACCAAGAGAGGCAAATGGCCTAACAATTAAAAGTGGAGAGTGAACAGGATGATTGGAAAAAAACTCAGGTGTGAATCCAGCTCAGCTGTTTGCTTCTAAATCCCATGCTATCTCTGGCAAATCACTTAACCTCTCTGAGTTGGTTTCCTTATTTATCAAGAGCGGTGAGTGCCCAACATAACATAACGAATGGAAAATACCAAAGGAAGAGCGATCACTACTGCTGTGATTTCTTCCTGTCCTTATTCTTACTGCTGCTGCCACCCCAACTATTAAGTAGACTGTGGTGCCAAAGGAAATTTTGGAAAATCCTGACTCACTCTGCTAAAAGGCTTCTTGGCCATTTGTGTGTGATGACCCATCCTTCATCTCTGAACATATGGAATGGGCCCATGGATACCGGGAGACCTTAAGTCATTTTGTTCCCAAGAGATAATTTATATAAGTTATAGCAAGCGATTTGGGAGAAAAAAAATGTAATAAAGAAAGCCCTGCCCCCCAGGGGCACAAATGATAAGGTTCCTATGGTCAGCTGACCTCTCCCCACCCCCCAACACCCCACTCAGAATGGGGAGGGGACTACAGTCTGCTCAGATGGAGACTCACCAGCCAAGGGCTGCTGATATAGCTTTTTACTTAATACTCTCTTGAGTAAAAAACAAAGACTGTGTTTTAAATTTTTTAAAAAACTTTCTAATAAATATCTATCTCTTGGTGTTCAAGACCCTTTGTGCAACATCTTCTGTAAAGAATAAATGTTGTGACAGGCAAGGAGAATTTTTGCCCACAACTCTGCTAAAACAACTCTCCCCATTTTCTATACAAAGAAAGCCAATGTAGGCAACGTGCCAATACACAGCAACCCTGGATTTTGAGGTCATGTCTGTCCATCCTCAGAGGCTATGTGAGCACCTCGTCCATTTCCTTCCTTTAGACAGAGAATCTGTACATTCAGCAGCTTCGGGGCCCAGGACAGGAGTCTCTGCCTTGAAGGGCAAGTCTCGGCCAGTGCGTGAGAATAATAGCAATTGCTTCTGGGCAAATGCAGAGCTCCCAAGTCCAGTCCCTGTGCTAACCTTTTATGAGATTTACTTAATCTTCAACAACCCCTTGAGCTGGATACTATTAACATCTCCAGTCTGTAGAGGAATTTGAGATTAAAGAGGTCAAGTGACAGGTCAAAGGTCATTCCATTTTGACAACTAAACAGTGGAGCCAGGACTCAAACCTGGGCAGAGTGACATGGAGACCCGCCTCCTAACCAGAGCATATGGCAGTCTCTGACCTTAACACACCTTTCAGGTGCCGGGGGAGGCCTGTACAGAGATTGGCAAGACCTGTCTCCCCGAGACTTTTCATCAGTGACCCACCCTGACCAACACAGCAGTCACTGATGAGTGTTCCTTGACTTTTAGAGGGTACAGGCCCCGAAACAAGAGAAACCAGGAAAGGGAGTGAGCCAGGGAAGGAGGGCAACCAAAATGCCACTGAACTGGCCACTGCTAAGGACAACAGATCTGTCCACCTTACAGGACCATCTTCCATCAGCCATATCAAATGCATCTCGAGATGGTCTATCCTGGGGTGGAGGGGCAAGGAGGGGAGAGAAGAGAGAAAAACTTCTATCTCCACTCCTATATCCCACTGTGCAAGAGTTCACCCCAAGGGGGCTCATAAGCAACACCCCCAGGTCTAAAGGTGCCTGATACTTGAACTTCAACAGGGAAGCTGTAGGGCAAGAAACAAGAGGCTCACAGCATTGGACATAAGTGAGGTGCAGTCAGGTTGTGTCTACCTGAATGTGGTCAAAATCCACATAGCAGGAGGAGCTAGGGTCCAATGCAAAATGAAAATACAAGGACCCTTGTTCAAATGTTGTTAAAAATTTGAAGGCACCTACGCAAAACATTAAACCAAGCATGGAGCCCCTCTAAGCACAAGGCTCTTAACCCCTCCTGGTATCCATATGTCCGTTCTATTTGTTCAGTGGTGAAAAATGGATTATCACATGTAGATTGCCAAGAAGTCTTCTAGCAGAATGAGTCAAGACTATCTAAAATCTCCTGTCCCACTACCCAGATCTAGCTGATAGACTCTACTAGAACAGCTGGAAGAAGGCCCTGAAGACAGGTAGACAGGTGAAGTCGAGAGCATCTGAAGTGGCTTCTGAGATGGGTCCAGTGCAGAAGCTGCCAAGGGATATCATCAGATAAGCTCAGAAAAACAAGACTGGGCCAGAATGGGCTGGGACACGGAGGAACCAGTTTCTATCTTGTGGGTTAGGGAGCATGATGACAGAAATAGCGGTCTGTGACAGTAGCCGCATGGTTGTGTGTGTGTGTGTGTCTCTCTCAAAAATAAGCATTTAAATAATGATAATGAATGAATGAATGAATGAATGAATGAAGTCTGGGTAAGTAGAGATAACCAAATTGGGGGGAGGCGGTCATGAGGGTGACATCAGGCAGGGAGGGCTTTAGGGAGACAATGAGACACTGTCTGGGGAAAGAAAAAAAAGAAGGAAGGAAAGCAGCGTCTTTCATTTTTGTTCTCTCTAAGTACCAGGTGAAATTTGGTGCCCCAGCTGCCAGTGGAAGTCTCTGCCACGGAAGCCAACTAGCAAAGTCCTTATCTGTGTACAGCAGACAAGAATGCCTTCCATTTGTGTCTGGAACCAGAACATCCCTAAAGTCACATGCCATGGCTTCGTACTTTGGTACTCTTTCCCCATTTCCCAGTGAGGCAGGGATCTCTTACCCTCCCATTGCCATCCCAACCCTCCATCCACGTTGTGCCAGGCACAGCACTCTAGTGTCTTCCCGTGAAGGTCTGGGTTCTGCACCACCCACTCTCCTTCCATCATTCATGGCCGGGGGTCTTTGTACCTCTGGGTTTGGTCCCCATCCCTCCACTGCTTCCGCTCTGCATCACTTCCTCAGACTTGACATTCAACACTGCCACCTGATACTGTTATCAGATTTCCAAGTTCCCTCCAGCATGAGTTAGGAGCTCCCCAGCCCACCCCAAGCCATACTCTCTTCAGTTGACACCCTCAGAACCCCTGCTCTACAGCACTGTACTCCTGGGGCTCACCCTGGGCTCATGAACTAGCTGTCTCCAGTTCAATAAAATGATGGCCTTGGAGCACCGGGGTGGCTCAATCAGTTAACTGTCTGACTTTGGCTTAGGTCACTATCTCATGGTTTGTGAGTTCAAGCCCCACCTCAGGCTCTGTGCTGACGGCTCAGAGCCTGAAGCCTGCTTCGGATTCTATGTCTCCCTCTCTCTCGGTCCCTCCCCCATTCATGCTCTGTCTCTGTCTCTCTCAAAAATAAATAAACGTTAAAAAAAATTTAAAGGGGAACCTGGCTGGCTCAGTCAGTTAAGCCTCTGACTTCTGCTCAGGTCATGATCTCATGCTTTGAGGGTTCAAGCCCCACATCGGGCTCTGTGTTGACAGCTCAGAGCCTGGAGCCTGCTTCAGATTCTGTGTCTCCCTCTCTCTTGGACCCTCCCCTGTTTGCACTCTGTTTCTCTGTATCTCTCTGTCTCTCTCAAAAATAAATATTTTTTTTAAAAAAATGATGTCCTTAAACTTCAGGGTCAAGTAAGCCGGTCCCAAAGAGGGGAGGACACATAGGTATAATCCCATCTCTGTATAATTCTACACTTTAGATTTAGATTATATTCATCTGACTCAGAATGCTGAGGTCTAGTCAAGACCACTGGAATCAGGGGCAGGTGAGAGTCCTGTGATTCCCAAGCCACAGCATTCCCCACCATACCTACCCCATTCTGGCGGCCTAGTCTAGACTAGCTCTCCCTGGATCCACACTCCAGTTTGTTGGCTGACCTACATTATATCCCAGGGCTGGAAATCTGGGACTCAGCACACCTATTCCTATATAAATGCTCACATCATTCCTAGTGTTTGTTGGTCTCCTCCTCCTGGGTCCCAGATCTGCCTTTTCCTGTGCCTCAGGCTGCCGACTGAGCAGCCCCACCCCAGGGACCAGGCACCAGTAACTTCCCCCAAAGCCCATATGCTTCTCGTAAGGTCAGCCCCAGCCTGTTACTGCTCTACACCTTGCTGTCCACCCATTCAGCTACTTCGACAAGCCCCACTACCAGAATTGGGTCTAACATGGATACAGCCCCTCGGACCCTATGTCTGGTTGTCCCAACTATCCCTTCCAGAGCCTGACTCTGTGGCCAGGCCAGTTTCCCAGCCCCCACAGTGCACGGTTCCAGCCCCCTCTACCACTGTGGGGGCCCAGGGTGCCAAGCCGCCAGTGAGCTAAACTCTAATCTGCCCAAACATGAGCAAGCACCTTCCTGCCCCAAATGCTCTATTCATCATGCCCACACCAAGCACAGAAATCCAGACCAGAGAGAGAGAGAGAGAGAGAGAGAGAGAGAGAGAGAGAGAAAGTTAATCCAAGTGGGGACTTCCACCAGCTCCACCAGCATCACTCATTTGGGCCTTATCCACTCATCCATTTCTTCATATTGAACGAATATTTGTTGACCAAGCTCTATATGCCAGACTGGAACATTGCAATGAACAAGGGGCCAAGGATCTGTTTTTATCACACTTAGAATCTAGTGGGGACAGGGCACCTGGGGAACTCGGTCGGTTAAGTGTCTGAGTCTTGGTTCTGTCTCTGGTCACAATCTCACGGTTCATGGGCTTGAGCCCCACAACGGGCTCCACACTGACAGAGCAGAACCTGCTAGAGATTCTCTCTCCCTCTCTCTCTGCTTCCCGCCCCCCTTGCATTCTCTCTCTTTCTCTCAAAATAAATAAATGAAAATTTAAAAATAAGGGGCTCCTGGGTGGCTCAGTCAGTTGGGCGTCCAATTTCAGCTCAGTCATATTTCACAGTTCATGGGTTTGAACCCCGTGTTGGACTCTGTGCTGACAGCTCAGAGCCTGGAGCTTGCTTTGGATTCTCTGTCTCCTTCTTTCTCTCTGTCCCTCCCCGATTTGTGCTCTTTCTCTGTCTCTCAAAAATAAATAAATAAACTTAAAAAATAAAAAGATTAAAAAATAAAAAGAATCTAGTGGGAGGAACAGACTTCAGAGGGTCAGATGAGGCACCCCAGGACCCTTGCACTGGTGGTGGAAATGCACAACCATGGTTCACAGAACAGAGGCACCTGTGACAAGCGCTCCACTTTTCTCAAATGAACATGACAAGGAGATTGAAACTGCTCTCTGAGTCACAAACTCTTTGGCATTATTTCTGACTGCCCTTAACATTGGGACAAGCCCTAATTTTATGATTCAAATAAAAATAAAAAGCAACCTACCACCTTCTGAATTACCATCATCAGTGCTATTAATAGCTTTCAGCTCCTTGAAAAGGAAGAAAGAAAAAAAAAAACAGAAGACAATTCTCTGGATAGATAAATGCCAAGTATTGTTTCATGATTGCAGTTCACATTACAGAGAGGAGCCAGGAAGCAGAAGTCAGGTGCCTTTGGGATTTCACAGCCTGGAGACCCCATGCATTTTTCTAATTCAAATAGGATAAGCCTCAGAGGCCTTTAATGCAAGATGGTTTTTAAGTGTTTCCAAGCTTCCTGAGAGAGATAAAAACCACCTTCTTCATCAGAATTATTCAACTGTGGCACCACTGCTTAGCATGGGGATGGAAGGAGCTTGAATTTCTCCCGTGGCCTCGCCCACCCGTTCTGACCCTCTTTTCTCCCAGAGTGATTTGCTTTTGGCTAAAGCCACTCTGAGCTCCCCCTCCCTTCCTTTCTTGGCCTCTCCCCATCCTGCCTTCCCAGGACCCATCCCCCATGCCTCAAATCCCTGTGCTCCCTGCCTCCCCTCAACCCCCCTCCAGAGTGGCCTCGTGCTCTGAGACGCAGGACAGATGACAAAAGCTCTCCATCCCTCAGTTTCCTGAGAGTACAAGGAGAATAATGATCATATCTCCCTGAGGGGGTGTTGCAAGGGTGTAATGAGCGAGTCCAGATCAGGCCCTTGGACCGTGCTGGCTTGTCTGAGCCACATATGAGGGTTAGGTGTTCTTTATAATAACAGCCGCCACACATGCTTTTCAGGATTTGTGTGGAAACCAAATGCGGGAATGCTTGGGACAGTACGCTTTGTACTCCAAGGGCTAAGAGAAGCCTCTGACTCTGAGGTCAGTGACTGGGTGTCAGGAACAAAGGAGCAGAAGAATAGAAGCTGTCCTCAGAGATGGTCCCCTGAGGATGAGGACTGGGCTCATTTTTAATCACTACTGTTTCCCCAAAGCAGTGTTGGGTCTGGCATGGAGTTGAGACCTAGTAGTTATTGTGCAAAAGAAAGAAGGAAGGAAGGAAGGGAGGGAGGAGGAAAGGGAGGGAGGGAGGGAAGGAGGGAGGGAGGAAGGAAGGGAAGAGGAAAGGAAGGGAGAGAAGGAGGGAGGAAGGAATGGAAAGGAGGAAGGCTTTTGCATGAAAATGGGGGAGTAACGATGGAGCAGCTGAGGCCAGAGAATGTTGTAGGGCACTTAGTGCCACGTGCAGCTCTTCATGGGGACGCAGGTGAGGGATATCTCTATGGGACAGGCAGCCCAGGGGGGAAGACAGGAGGTAGACAGAGCAACCCGGGAAACGGGCATGAGCTTGACCGAGTCACAGTCAGAACTGGGTTGGTCACAAGTTATATCTGTGAGCGCGTAAACTCACTTCAGTTTTATACACCCATACTTTATTTTAACAAGCCTCCTTTCCTACTTGACAGTAAGAAAATTAAATTTAGTCCAATTCAGTCCACACAGCCCTGTGTAGTCATTGTCTAGTCACTTTTGTGTTAAGATTTACGCTGGGTAAGTGTTCGACCTGATATGGGTGCTCATATTATTATCACTATCAGTAATAAGAAAGTGAACTGTAAGAGGGCAGGGATGCAGGCAGATGTGTTAACCGCTGTATGCACAGCACCTGGAACGCTCACCAGTTCACAGCGTTCAATAAATATTTGTGGGATGGATGACAGTCCGGCTCAAAGCCTCTAACTGGATGCACACTCTGCTCCCCACTGTGAGGGGCCCTCCGTGCTGCCCATTCCTCCACGGCAAGAGGAGAGGGGCTCAAGATGCCAACAGCTGCTGCATCTATCATATGGCACATTCGATGGTCCCTGGGTCCCCAGCAGTGTCTTCCATGAAGCCTCCCGCCTCTGGTAACCGTATCAACATGGCGCCCTTCCTTTCCCAGAAGTGCTGGTTCTTCATTCCACCAGGGGGCATCTTGGGATGCTGAGCCAGCCCTGGCCCTACGGAATTGCATGCCTCACTCCAGGCCCTTACAATCAGCATTAGTCACCCCTTGCCACAACATAGCTGCGTAATAAATGACCCAAACTCACTGGCCGGCAGCAATAAGCATTCTCATGACATGCACGGGTCTGTGGGCCAGCTGGAAGTTTCTCCTTCAGGCTTCAGGTCTGTGGGGCAGTTGGCAGGGTATTACTCCCCATGTCTCTTATTTTTCTGGAAGAGCAAGGTACTTAGGGCACCCACACCCCTGTAGCTAACAACACAAGCCTCAGAGCCACCACCCCGACCTTGCTGGAGGAGAAGATCACACTCCAGTTCCCATAGGAAGGACTGCAGGGTCACCGGGCACAGGGCATGGAGACAGGACGAATGGCATGTTGGGAACAGTAATGCACCTGCCACAGCAGCCCTGCCATCCACATGGTGGGAGTGTGGTCAGCCCTGGGTGCTGACCTCTCTCTCAGCTGCATCCTTCCCTGTAGCTTTACCCCCAGCTAATGCGGGGTCTCCAGGGGGAGCCTCCAGCCCTTACTTGGGCTCCAGGCAGGAAGCAAGCAACAGACCAGGCTTTGGTCTCTGCTCTTCACAGGGAGACAGGTGGCCTCCCAACCATCTCCCTGTTAAGTTAGGAGGGCAAGATGTCCTCTCCCAAACAGTACCCCCCTCCTTCACCTTCCTCGGAGGGAAGATGGGACAAACCAGCCATTCTCATGCTCCACAGGGACTGTTTTGAGGTTAGTCTTGGGCAAGCTGGCACCTTTGTTTTTAGTGATCTGGGTGGAAATAGAAAAAAAATGGTACAACTCATGGTTCAAATTATTGCCACAAGGAAATACAGGCTATTCCACGACTTTGTGTAGGAACTGGGGCTCCAGAGGATGGTAAGAGAACACACAGAAGGCAGGATGGAGTTGAAAAAGAGCGGGGGAGGGGGTGAGGAATAATGCCCTCCCGCAGGGCTTCAGGGAGGCTTCAATAAGGAAAGGTAGGTGTTCAATAAATATTTGTTTGCTTTGGTTACACTTCGCTCCAGCTCTAGGAAAAGAACTCTGGCCAGAAACACCGCTGGGTGACTTTATAGCAAAATAGCAGCAGCAAGGAATGTGGCCTGAGAATGATAATGTGCCAGTGGATGGGGGAAATGTAACCAAAAAAAGACATTATTCATCTTAAGCTTCTATAAGCGCCAACCTGGTCCAGGCACAGTTTTTAAGTGGCTTGTACTCACACACTTACGCACATAAACAAACCCTATTATTATCCAAAGCAAATAATATACTAAACAGATTTCTCACGGATAGGAAATGGCACGAAACAAAGAAAAAGTAATAATGCCTAGAAAATGTGGTTAATAAAAGCACAAAGCTGGCCAACTTTTGCTCTTTAATTTCCACATTAAAATTATTACAAGGCATATGCATTAGGCGGGCTGTAGGCGTCAGCAGCATTTTACCCACCACATAAAGGATGAAATCTTAGCTTAACCCACAGGCAGCATCTCTTAGCACCAGGCCTAAATCCATCCTGTAGGGCCCAAAGGCCAGGGGAAGAGATGAATTAAAGAGACTGGAATGTGGCCTGCCTCCTGCTGGAGGTGGCTAGGGGCATCAGGGTGTCTGATGCATTTTAGGAAATGAAAAGAGCTTGTGCAAAGGCACTGAGATAGGACTAGAGCATTCAGGAACCAAAAGACCAGTGTGGCCAAAACACTCAGTGGGAGAGGGAACAACCAGGGGAAGTGACATGGGAAATATCATTGGCCAGATTAATGCTGGGCCTTGGACTTCATGTTATTTACTGCTTGGTTGATGACAGGAGTTCATGCCAGCTCATATGGTGAGCAGACATGATTGGTTGTCATACACAGAGTCCAGTAAATAATCAAACTTTTCCAACTCATGTTAGTAGGCCTTCCTTCCTGTAGTTTTCTTTACTTACATCTGAAGAGGCCTCAAAAGCAGTACTCTGACCAAAAACAAACAAGAAAAATCTTACCCCAGCCCACTGGCATTATGGATTCTTTACAAAAGCACAAGTCTCTTTTCTTATCTGACAGCTGAGGGATTAAGGTCTATAGCAAGGACTCCATATCTATTCACCAAATCCGTGTTCTTTTCACCCTGGGAGCACAGTTAGGCTAGATTTCCAGGCTTCTCTGCTGTTAGCTGGGGACATATGGCTGAGTCCTGCCCATGGGGTGTGGACAGTATTGGTGTTTACCTCATCTAGGGGTGGCCCATAGAAACTGTCCATGCAAACCTGCATTTTCTCTACTCCTGTCTGCTGGCTGGACCTCAGGGTGCAGAGCGGCCATGGAAGCCAAGCCGCCTGTCGAAGGTGGCGGAGCCACCATCAGCCTGGGTCCCTGGACAACTGTGTAGAGCACAGCCGATCACTATCTTCACCCTCCCTTTGATTCGACTTCCTGTGAGGGTAAGATACACTTCTATTTGGGGGCACCCGGGTGGCTTAGGCGGTTGAGCGTCTGACTTCGGCTCAGGTCACGATCTCACGGTTCATGGGTTCGAGCCCCACATCAGGCTCTGCACTGACAGCTCAGGACCTGGAACCTGCTTCAGATTCCGTATCTCCCTCTCTGCCCCTCCCCTTCTCTTTCTCTCTCTCTCTCTCTCTCTCTCTCTCTCTCTCTCAAAAATAAATAAACATTAAAAAAAGATGCACTTCTATTTTATAAGTCAACTGAGTTTTTGAGTGTAACTAATAGCAACTACCATTACCTTAATCAATACAGCGTGCAATCTGGCATCTGGTTTATTTTCTGAAGGACAGTTTGGGTTAGCTTTCTCACCATGTGGGGTTGCAGAAAGCAAGACTCGTGATCCTGGAAATTCTCTTTCAGAAAGGAGATGCACTAAATTTGTTGCAACAGGCTAAAGTCACAGCCTGGCTACAGTCATGCAAGCTGGGATCCCAGCCATCCAGCAGTCCATCCTTGAATCCCCGGTTATATTTTTATAATCCGTGGCTGCGTGGCTGTTCGCCACTTCCTGAGCCAGTGAGGAAGCAGAGCAGAGATGTGGCCCCTGCTGCTCAGGAATCCATCAACTTTTTCATAAAGGCTTTCCTTTGGGGCTTATTTGTAGAGCCCACAGACCCATCAATCATTGGTATTCTGGGTGGGTCCCGCGAATGTCCTTCTAATCACTGACTTGCGTGGACAGAAGGCACTTCAAGTGGGCATTAGGTCATGTTACAAGTCAACAGAGGTCTGGGATCGGCTGCTCCCTGGCCTTCATCTCACATTTGGAAGCTTCCGGCAACTAGGGAAGAAACTAGATAAAGGGCAATATTTTTCTATCTTTGCTTCTGGGTATTGAATCTTTTCCCTTTTTAGGAATGTTCTCCAAAGAGAAAAAAGCTGGGTGTAAGTTCCGTGATGGGCGGGTACAGGAGAAAAGTGAAGTGTGTCTGTGTGTATGCACGTGTGTGTGCCCGTCAGTGTGCAATGTGTCCATGTGATGCATGTGAGTGTGTGCATATGTGTGCATGAACATGCCTGTGTGTGTCCATCAGTGTGCATGTGTGTGTCCATCTGTGTGCATGGACAAGTCTGCATGTGTCCATCTGTGTGCGTGTTGGGTCTGTGTGTATCCATCTAAGTGTACATGTGTGTCCGTGTGATGCATGTGAGTGTGTCCATCTGTGTTTATAGGGATGGCTATGTTTATCCGTCTGTGTGTGTACGTCTGTGTATGAGGGTGAGTGATATGTGTATGTGTATACTGAAACAAACCTCTGTAACAATCACAATTCTAGGGGCGTCTGGGGGGTTCAGTCGGTTAAGTATCTGACTTCAGCTCAGGTCATGATCTCACACTCCGTGAGTTTGAGCCCCGCGTCGGGCTCTCTGCCGGATTCTGTATCTCCCTCTCTCTCTGCCCCTCCCCCACTCACGCTCTGTCTCTATCAAAAAATGAATAAACATTAAAAAAATTTTTTAAAAATCACAATTCTATTATTTGGAGTTGGCAGTAGCAAAGCTGAAAGTGTTTAGTAAAATTTTCTGTTATTGTCACCCAGGAGAGAGGAGGACAGCGACAGAGTGAGCTGTTGAATAGCCAGGGTAAAGATGGGCTCGATTGTTGAAAGCCCTGCAGAAGGAAGCCTGAATGGTGTAAGAAGCATGCGTGGACGGCAAGGTCAGGCAGACCTGAGTTCAAGTCTAGGCTGCACCATGTAGCCTGGACAAGTTACCCAACCTCTCCGACAAGGAATTTTCTCACCTGTTAAGTGTGGATAACAGCAGCCATGCAGGGCTATTGGGAGCATCAAGTGGTATCATGGATGCAAGCCTCCGGCAGAGTAGATGTTCAACAAATGGTCACCATCATGGCCTTAGAATCGATAGACCCCTGTGTGGCCCATTTATTGTCTAACTATTTCATGTGTGGGTTTCTTTGGTTGGGGTTTCGGTTCAGCAACCACCTCAGTAATCTCCCACCTGCACCTAAGTCCCCAGAGCAAACCTCTAGAGCTGCACGGTCCGGTATGGTAGCCACTGGCTTCATGTGGCTGTTTATTTTTAAAGTTAAGTCAATTCAAATTAAATTAAGTTAAACTAGAAATTTAGCTCCTCAGCTGCACTAGCTACATTTCATGTTCCCAGTAGCCTCACACAGCCAGTGGATACTGCGTGGATGGTGCCTGGATGGTGGAGAATATCTCCACCGTCGCAGAAAGCCCTCCCGGACAGGGCCGAGCTAGAAGGCGGTACAGAGACTTATGAGCTATTTTCTGGTCACTCCAAAGGCCTAATGAAAACCATACATTTACCCACAAGGAGACTGCCCAGGTTAGCTAAGGCACCTGGGAAATTGCTGGGCTGGAACTAGAGCAGGCTCGGTGAGAACACAATTAGTTTCCCCCACTGCCAAAGACCAAATAGGTGGTGGGCTGAGGAGTGAGCCAGAGCTCCTGGCTCTGAGTTCGGACCCAGAGGGCTGGCTTTGCTACGGGTACAGTGGCCAAAGGGCAGGGGCAGTCACCGGGTCCGCTCCAGTCCCTGGAAGCCTCACAGTGGGGATATGCAGGAGTCTGGGGCTGTGAAGCCCCAGGTACAGGTGGCAAAGCCAAAGAGGCGGGACAGAGATGGGAACAGGGACCAAACCAGGTGTCGGAGATGTGGGAGGGAAGGCAGCACTGATCCCAAGCAGGAGCTGAGATCCCTGATCAAGAGCAGTTCAGTGTCCCCACCCCATGTGTGGAGCACAGGCTCTTGAAGGCAGGAGGAAATGGATTTAGATATTACTTGTCAACGCCTAAAAATGCTCTTCTTAGAAGCTGTGCATTTGGCTCATGAAGGAGAAGAAACAAATTATATATTATTTTGTACATGCAGTTTATTTGGTGGGTGTGATAGACATTGCTAAGAACAATGGGATGTGTTCTTCCCTTTTTCCTAAGGGAATTCCAACTGTGTCCAGTGTGGTAATGTCCCTGGTTATAATTACCCATCTCCCATACTCACCTGAAGCTAGGTGTGGCCATGGGGCCCAGTTCCAACCAATGAGATTTAAAGGTGGAGCCTCTGAGAAAGCTACAATTTCCTAATAAAAAGATACGGACTTTTTACCAGTTCACTCCTTTCATCCTTTGCATTTTTCATCTTTTCATCCTTTGCAAAAACCTCCCACTTGGAATTCAGATGTGAATCCGGATGTACAGCAGCCACCTTGTAACACTGAGGCTAGAAGCCACACCTTAAAAAAGGGAGACCAGGGAACTAAATGGACCCTGGGTCCGTGGTAAGTTTGAATTTGCTCTAAACGAACTAATTTTTGTAGTTGGCTCCCTTCTTGCTATGTGAGCACATGACCTCTTCTTTGTGTGTGGAGACAGAGAGAGGGACTAATCTCTCTTCTTCTTCTTATAAGGCCATCTTTCCTACTGAATTAGGACCCCATTCTTGTGACCTAATTACTTCCTAAAAGCCCTCTCTCCAGAGAGAGTCACATTGGGGATTAGCATTTCAACACATGACTTTGTAAGGACATAGTTCAGTCCACAGCATAAACCCTGAAATGTTGGCCAGCAGATAAAGGCTCTGTTGTTTCTAAATTCAGGATTTGATTGAATAGTGGCCCATCCTCCCCTTCCATCCATCCTCATACTTCTCAATCAATCACACCACTGCCTTCATTTCATTTCATTTACTTGAAATTTCAGTTAGCCCTGTACAGCAGAAGTCTGCAAACATATTGTTCTATAAAGGGCCAGATAATTGATATTTTAGACTTAGCAAACTACATAGTCTCCGTCACAACCCCTGAACTCTGTTGTTGTGACACAAGTGTAGACGTAGACAACATGTGAATGAATATGCATTGCTGTGTTCCAAGAAAACTTCATTTACAGCAACAGGCAGTGGGCTAGATTTGACCACAACTGTAGTTTTCCAATCCATACTTTAGAGGCAACATGACAAGGTAAAAGAGCACAGATTTTGAAATGAGACAAATTTAGGTTCTTATCCCGACTCCAAAACTATGATGCTGAATAATTTTGTTCATGCTTCCAAGCCTATTTTCTTAGGTATTAAACGGGAATGTCCATCCCTGCTTTGGAGAGTGGCAGTTTAGATGTAAACCCGTGTCAAAGGCCCACACATAGTAGGCTTGCGCCAAGTGGTCTCTGCTGTTGGTTTTTGTTAGCATGTTTGGAGCTGCAGTTGTTGGGATCTACCTCAGCACAGGTGATAGCCTTGTCACATGACCCATGCTTCTCACCTTGGGCAGGTGCTATTCGACCCCTCTCTCTTTGTGAGGAAGACTTCACTCTCCACCACGACTGTGTGTCTGTCATCTCTGCAGTGACAGTGGCCCAGAAAAGAAGGAATTGCCAAAAGTTGCACTGGGCCAGTTGAGGAATGAAGGCTTGCACAACGCTATGTAGATCTATCGTCAGTCACATTGGCATAAGTAGAAGCTTCTCTCACGGGGAAAAGAAGGGTCAGAGCATGGTCTGAGATGCCCCAAAGTCAGGAATAAGTGGTATATCAAGTCTGAGAGCTCAAGTCAGGGTTCACTGCTGAGAAATCAACAAGGCAGGACCAGGGGCAATATTGCTGCCCTGTACTTAGTGTCCTGGCAGCTCTTTCCACCAAGTGCGAGGTCCACAGGCAAACACCTGGGCGATCTCTCCTTTACCCCCTCACTCCAAGCCATAACAGACAGGGTGAAAACAGGTGGGGAGAGTCACTGACAAGATGTCCACTTAGCAAGAGTGCCATTGGCGTTTGGAAGAAAGCCTGGATGATGTGCGTGTCAGGGAGCCTTGATCCCCTCTGCCAACAAACCCCAGCTTGAGTGTGTCTGGCACCAAGTCTCCCAAAGGAGAAGAGCGTCCAAGGAAAGGGAGCAGAGAAAGGTGGAGAATGAGGTCAGAAGAAGAGTGGGAAGCCAAGATGGGGACATATGGAGGTTAATTAAGGGAGCAGTGACACTCCCCAGTGGTGGAACAGCCAATCAATAATTCCCCCACGTCTCCCCACAAAATCTCCCACTGAGTCTCCATTGCCCACTGATGCACGGAGTGAGTGGCAGGGTACATGAAGAGACAATGAGGTCCTCACTGTGCTGAACGGAACAGCACAGGACAACTGAGCAGTCTGGGAACAGCAAGCATCTGGGACTCCACAGAAACCTGGGGGATTGGCTCTGGACTCCCTGGGGACTGGCAAGGGTTTCCATCATTTCCACTCTGGAGGGGCCAGGGACCCTGTTAAAGCGTGCAGTGCAAGACCGACGGGAAATCGTACATTTCGTCTTTGCCACAGCTGCTTTGGAGGGAGGGCTGGGAGCACCCAGAACTGAGACTCAGAACATAGCCATGCAAACCCCGGCTCTGCACTTCCAGGCCGCTTGACCTTGATCAAGTTCCCCGACCTCTTGGAGTGTCATTTTCATCTTCCACGGTGCCTGGTTCCTAATCGCCCTCAACCACTCTCCAGCGACTTGCAAATGAGCCTGGTGCTAACAGCAGCCCTTATGCGAGATGGTGCACAGACTCGGCCGTGGGAAAGCAGGGACAGGGGAGAGGGGCGCCCTGTGTCTCTGAGGAAGGAGGAGCCCTGGGCCCCGTACCATCTGTCCCAGGATCTCTAGGGTGGTCTGCATTTCCTCCCCCCGCCCAAACATACATCTCTGTGTCATTCCATATAAAGGCATAGAATATAAACTGGGATCCTACTGAAAGTTGTTCACAGTTGGTAAAGTCAAAATGGACCCCAGCGATAAACTGCTGTGTACCAGTCATGCATATAGGGCATTATCTATATACTATGAACCCGCCGAGGGGCAGGCAGACATTGTGGTCACCAGAATATCAATGCCTGCCCTTTGGAGGAAGACATACTCTGTTCTCCACTGTAGAGCCTCACTTACTACCATGTGACATTAGAAACAGCCCTTCCCTCTATGAGATTCAAGTTCCTCATCTATAAAATCGGTATAGGAATAGCCTGAGGGCTGAAGTCAGGTTTGGACATAATAAATAAAGAGCACCTGTTTGGGTCAGTTTTCCCAGAAGCAGGCTCCAGGGCAAGGATTGGGAGTCATGTGTTTTTATTAAAAAGAAGGCAGTTGGGGCTAGAGGGGAGCAGGACAGAGAGGGGAAGGAATCTCAAGGGCACATTTTAGGAGTCCCATCCTCGGCTTCATCCCCTGGGGAGATTTGGTGTATAAATAGCAGCTCAAACTTGGATGATGTTTGTCTGGAGGCAGACGAGCTGGGCATTTTATACCCACACTAGTCCACTCCTGGCTACAAGCTTCTGGGAACAGGGGTGACAGACTCCCAGGCATGCTCGCTCTCCCTGTGGTCAGGAAGGCTCCAGTGCCCAAGGACAGTCTTGTGCAAGTGACAGGGGCCGGTGCCATCTAAAGAAACAGAGCATGCTATGGCTGGGAGATGGGACATGGAGCCATTCAAGGGATCTGCAGAGATGAGGCCAGGGGCCAGCACTGCCCACCATACTGCCTTGCACTGTTTGTGGGAATCAAATTAAATAGCAACAGTATATATCTGGGTTTTTCATCTTCTCGCCTATGGGCGTGACAATACTGATAATTATCTACATGCCTCTTACCATGTGCCAGGCACTGTCCTGAGTGTATTAACTTATGAAGTTCTCACCCAACCCACTGCTATCCCCATTTTAAAGATATGAAAACTAGGGCACAAAGAGGGTAAGTAGTTTGCCCAAAGTCATGCCACCAATTAGAGGCAGGATGGGTATTTGTGCTCAGAAAATGGGCCCCTAGCCTCAGCTCTTAAGCACCAGGCTACACTGCATTTGGGTGGAGCCAAGTCCCTGCTCTCACACGCTCTGTCCAATATGGGAGCTGCCAGCCACATGTGGCTCTATACAATTAAAGCTAAACCATTCAAATTAAATAAAATTAAAAATACAGGCCCTCAGCCACCCCAGCCACCTTTCAAGCGCTCAATAGTCACATGCAATTGGGGACTACAGTACGAGACAGTGCACACAGAGAACACTTCCAATAGAAAGTTCCATCCAACAGCACTGGAGAGAACAGAATCCTAGGGAGAAGGAGGGCAGGTGTTATGACTCCAGGATCCAAACTAAAACTAATGTGGCCCCTAGCCCCATGGTGACACTCTTAGCTGTATGATGTCAGCAAGCCTCCATTTCATTGCCCCTTAAAATGGGCATAGAAAAAAGCATCTCCTTCTCTTGTACTTATTGTGAGGACGAATTGGGGTCATGAACATTGAGTATCAAAGTCATCACAGAATAAACACCAGCTATGGTTCCTCCTGTTACGTCTACTTCCTATTGATATTGTTATGCTCACTGTTACTACAGAGCTGGACGGAACCACCTAGGAGCTCACACCACATCATAAATAGAGAAACTGAGGCCCAGACGAGGAATTCAGCATGGTGGTGACAAAGGCAGGACTAGATTCTCTCTCCATTCCCTGGATGGCCGTCTTTCTACCAGTCTGCGCTATAAAACAATTCTGCAGCCATTTCAGCTCTCCAGCTTCAAGCTTTGTCTATTGGATTTAAATATTCCATCTCTGACCAACCGTGAAACCATGGAAACTGAATGGCAAATTGAAAAGGCAGCAAACAAATTAGCTTGCAAAGCCCCACAAATGATATAATCGCTCCAGTATTTAAGCTGCAGATATTCTCTGCGTTTTAGCCAAGGCCTTTCTCAATTGCTTTTGTAAACCTGCACCGTGTGTCCCACGAGCAACATCACCCCCACAGGATCGGGGCCAGACTCTACATCCGTTCTCAACCCCAGAGATTCAGAGCCCAACTCAAAAGGTGAAGGCTGCCATTGACCCCGTGGGGCTCATTTAGTCTCTCTCCCTCTGCAGGAAGGCCAAGCCACATGAACAGATCTCCAGTTCTGACATCTCTGCCCTCTTCAGAAGGTCCAAGAATAAGCAAATAAGAGTGGTGTCCTGTGGGTGGAGAGAAGAATTGTTTGGAGTGGACCAAGTGGGAAATTGCAATGAAAATTACCAGAAGCATGGCAGGCATCTGTGGTTGATTGCATTAACGGCCAATTCTTCAGCCCGCACCGTACCCACACCTTTTGCCACTTATGCTTTCCCATTATGCTGAAACATAATTCTATGGCCTTGCGGAACTTTCATTGGCCAATAGAATATTAGCAAATGGGATGCAGAGTCTTGAAATGCTCTTGTGTAATTGAGCTTGCCACCTCCTGTGCCTCTGCCATTACCATGAGAACAAGCCTGTTCACCCAGAAGGAAACAGAATCAATTGGATGAGAGCTGCCTCAGCTTAGCTTACCCAGACAAGCGTAGATCAAAGCAGGGCACGCAGTACTCTCACCCCTGCTGAGCCACAAAAGCATGAACAAGTCCAGCTGGGATCAATAAGGAGCCTATCCTAGACCAGCCAATCCATAACCAGATCCATCTACAGATCCATCTACAGATGCATGAGCTATAATAATAAATGATTGTTGTTTTAAGCCACTGAACATGGGTTGATTTGTTACACAGTAATAGCTAGCTGATACAGCATCCTTGATTCCTCTCTCCCTCACTTCCTATACCCAGTCCATCAGCAAGCTTCAAATAAACCTACCCACCTCTTTCCCAGTTACACAGAATTATTTCTCAGGCACAGCACTAGAGCTGACTGTTACCTGGGTCTCTCACCTACACTCTAGCCTCTGCTCCATTCTCTACACAGAAGTCAGATTCTTTTCTCAAAGCAAAATTGAGTTCTATCTCTCTAGACATGGAGTTGGGATATATCTGAGAATAAAATTCCTGTCTCCCCTGCTGACCTTCTCAGCTCTGCTCATGTCACTCTCCTTGAAATCAGGCCAATCTTCCCTAGATTCCCGGAACATGCCAAACTCCCTCCCACCTTGAGGCCTTTGGACCAGCTGCTTCCTTTGCTGGCAATGCTTCCCTCCCTTCTCTTAGCATGGCTGGCTCTTTCTCTTCCTTGAATCTCATCTTAAACTTCCCTTCCCCAACCAGATTCCTAAAGGGAGGCTCCTTCTATCTTCTCCATGTCAAACTAGTTACCTCTTTCTTAGAATTACTGGAACTGGTTGTGGATTTATTTGTCTGTCTGCTTACTTTATTCATTTACCCCAAATCATTTATTGAGCTCCTATTGTGTGCCAGGCTTTGTTCTAAGTGCTGGGGAGACAGCCGTGAAGAAGGAAGACCAGGTCCTAACCCTCACTGAGCTTTCCTTCTGGTCCGGGAGACAATGAACAGGGAATAAAGTGGCTCTCACATCTTGCTTTCGTTAGATGTTTGGTCAACATGCTAAACGGGATGTTTCATGAGTGTTAGTTGCTTGATTTCCCGGATTGGCTGCAGGGGAAACAGTGGGAAAGATAACAGGTATGTGCAGACCCAGAAGCTCCATGTCAGTTTCTTCTATACACCATTCAATATCACCCCTTTGTAGTCTCACACTTATTGTGTTGTGTTCTGCTTATTCTATTGTGCTCCTCTCATTAGACCCATACCCAAGCCCCAATCACCTTGCCTTTACTGTTGTTTACTTCATTTGCATAGGGCTTTTCTCATTATTGTGTGAATACCGAATTCCATACCTAAGCAACAGAGCATGGGAGAGGAGCCTCCAGTCACCCTCTGCCCCTCTACCAAACCCCAGCTGTGTTCTTGGCTCCCCTCACCCGTGCGCTCAGACCTCTGCTGGGCTGCTGGCTCCCTTTTATTTTTTGTCCTTTCCTCCACAGGGTCGTGATGATTTATACCAGTTCCCATGCATTCACGAACTTCCCACATTATATTTCTTCTTGCAAGACTTGATAACTTTCCCTTCTCCAATGTTATAAATTTACCTCCTGGTAAATACTACTCCACTCAAGATAGATAATGTAATTTTAGATAGTGGGAAGTGACATGAAGAAAATAGAGCAGGGGAGAAAATATAACTGACTAGATGCTGTGGGTGCTCCAGTATATGCTTGATAAATATCTGTTGAATTAATAAATTAATGAATTTATTAATTTGTTGTGAATAAATTAAGGCTCCTACAGCTATTCTCCGCCTTCTCAGGTCAAGCTTCCCCCAGCCCCTCAGAGAGTTGTACTGAATTAACTGGACCACTCTTCCTCCAGATACGGTCCAGGTGGAGATGCAGTATATCAGTGTACAGACTATGCTGCTGTAATAAACTAGCTCCCAGTTTTAGCTGATTAAATAAGATAATGGTTTACTTCTTTCTTACCCAACAATGGAAGATTAGTGGTCCAGGCTGACAGGGCAGCTCTGCTCCACAAAGTCATGCAGGGGCCCAGGTCCTTCTGCCTTCTTGCTACACCAGTCCCTAGTATGTTGCCTTCACCTTCATGATCAAAGCTGGATCATTACCGTGCCCATGCTTTGCTCCACAGGAAGGAGGAGGTAAGCCATTTCTTTAAAAAAATTTTTTTTAACATTTATTTATTTTTGAGACAAAGAGAGACAGAGCATGAATGGGGGAGGAGCAGAGAGAGAGGGAGACACAGAATCAGAAGCAGGCTCCAGGCTCTGAGCCATCGGCCCAGAGCCTGAGGCAGGGCTCGAACTCACGGACCGCGAGATCGTGACCTGAGCTGAAGTCGGACGCTTAACCGACTGAGCCACCCAGGCGCCCCAAGCCATTTCTTTTTAAAATTTTTTTTTTCAACGTTTTTTTATTTATTTTTGGGACAGAGAGAGACAGAGCATGAACTGGGGAGGGGCAGAGAGAGAGGGAGACACAGAATCGGAAACAGGCTCCAGGCTCCGAGCCATCAGCCCAGAGCCTGACGCGGGGCTTGAACTCACGGACCGCGAGATCGTGACCTGGGTGAAGTCGGACGCTTAACCGACTGTGCCACCCAGGCGCCCCCCAAGCCATTTCTTTTTAAAAGAAGGACTAGCATGTTACACATTCCACTGGTGAAAAATTAACCAGATGACTACAACTGGTGGCAAGGGAGTCTGGGTGGCCATGTACCAGGATAAAACTGGGGGTATGCTCTTTCTAACAGACAGAAAGGGAGAATGGACACTGGGGGCCTGTTAACAGCCTTGGCCACACCCAAACCTTGCTGAGGACCAAACCCTGGCAAAGCACCCCAATCCTACTGCTCCTTCTCTCTGAAATGTCCCGTGTCTTCTTCTTCACCTATCAAACTCCTACTTTTCCTGTAAAGCTCAGCTAAATGACCCTCTCACAGTTCAGCCACTAAGAGCCATGTGTGCTGAGCCCCTGCCCTCTGAGGAGTCTTCTGTGAGATTCTGCAGGTAAAGCTCTAGCACAGTGCCTGGCACCTGCTACTTAATAGATGACTGAATGATTAATACATGTTCAATAAATGCTAACCACCACCATCACTGCTATTGTTCTTACTTTTATTCTTTTTCCAAAGTTTTTCTGGGAAGAGACCACAAGGTATAGTGGAACAAGCACAGGCTTGGAAGCCAATAGACCTGTTTTTGAATCCTGGGCCCACCACTTACTGTGGTGTGACCATGGACCTGGGGCTTAACCTCTCTAAGACTCAGTTTCTCTGTCTGTTCAGTGGGGATAATTCTAATAATAATAACCCTACTTTATAGGGTTAATATATTTATTAAATTTTATCATCCGTATAAAATGCTTAGTAGAACGTCTGCAAAGAGTGTTTCAATAAATAGTGGTTTTTGTTATACTGGCATCCTCCTTCTCGTCACCAGAGAATGATAATCATGTATATCAAGGCATGAATTTAGCTGCAGGATAACAGAACCTCATAACGATGGCAACAAAAAGTATGAATTTATTCAGCTCCTGAATCCAGGAGCCCAGACATGGACAGGGCTAGAATAGAGGCTTGGGAATGCCTCACCTCTCCTGGCCACCAAAGACCACTGTAGCTCCAACAACATGTGCATGTGTTCGAAACAGGAACGTGAGAACAAGAGGCTTGCCAGTCAAGTGTATTCCTTAGGAAAACTAAAGCTTTCCTTGATCCCTCATCCCACAGACCTCCCGGAAGGCTCAGTGCCAGCACTGTGTCACATGGGCTGCCCTTAACCTGTCAGATGTCTGGAGAAGGGGTTTGTGAGCAGGGGCTGATTCAGCACCAGCAGTGACTATCCTAACAGATTGAAATGTGTTACTCAAAGACATGTTCAAGTTCTAACCCCTTAGTACCTGTGACTGTGATCTTCTTTGAACATAAGTGTTCAGCTGTGGTCACACCGGAGAGTACGGTGGGCCCTTCATCCAATTAGACCAGTGTCCATATAAGAAGAGATACATGAAGGGGAAGGAAGCGCATGCGACAGCAGAGGCAGAAATTGGGATGATGCTGTCACAAAGCCAAGGAATGCCCGGAGCTGCCAGAAGCTGAAAGGAGAAAGGAAGAATCCTGCCCTACGATGTGGTTCTGCCAACACTTTGATTTCTGACTTCCAGCCTCCACAACTATGAGAGAAGAAATTGCTGCTGTGTTCAGCCACCAGTTTGTGGTACCTGTGACAAAAGCCCTGGGAAACCAACATGGGGATGCTGCTACATCAAGTAAATAAGTGGATCACATTGCGTCAAATGCTAAAATTGAGGGTTGGGTTAAGCAGACTTAACGGAATCATTCATTCATTCATTCATTCATTCACAAAACCCCAGCCTGACCTGAGCAGTTTGCCCAGGCTAATATTGCAGCTCCCTGAGTGCTGAGGGTGGGTTAGAGAGACTTCTTCAGATTGTGAACCCCTCATCTTGTCAATAACTCCTATTCTCAGGGTCTCCAGGGCCCCTTGCTCAAGAGCAGGTTCACCTGACCACATGTCCAGTTGGTTGGCCGTGCACTGCTCAAGTGAACATGGAGAGAAGACTCGGCCCCAACTGGCCTCTGGGCCTACACTGGGCTGCACCACTGGGCAAGTGGCTGGTGATGGGTAAATGTGACCTGCAGCCGAAAGGACCCAAGATCCCACAGCCGCAGGAACTCCCTCTGAGGAGCTGCTGAAACAACAACCTTGGAAGACACATTCTAAGAGCTGAGGCAGGGAGAGTCAGCTTACCTTATGAGTTGGGACAAAAGACATATTTTTATGTAAATAGATGGGCATGAACGCTGGGTTATAATGGTTTATCAGAATGCCTTCCCTGCTCTGCAAAATCTCTTTAATGACATCAGTGCTTCTCTCCCAAGGAGGATCCCTTCTCTTACATTTTTTACAGTTTACTGAGCAAGCATGAGGCACTGTGACCCATGCATGATTACATTTCTGCCTCACCACACAGGAAAAAATAAGAAAGGTGCAATTTTAATCCTCACTTTATAGACAGAGAAACCAGAGAAATTGCCCAAGGCCAGTCGGCAAATGGCAAAGCTTGAACTCAAACCCAGAACCATCTGGTTCTGATTCATGAGCTCTTAACCACAAAAACAATTCTTGCCAGCCCAGAGATTGTGCTTAATTAACTCAGGGAACCAGTTTCTCCATTCACCTCTTGTGGAATTCAAATAAGATAGTTATGCCATATTTCCCAAAATAATAATTAATCTTCTCACACTTAAACCTGTTCCCCATAAACTTTCCTTAAAATATTATGCATTTCCTGGTTTATGTGGGCAAAAGACAAACAAATGGACAAATAGAAATATATATTTAAAAGAAAAAAACTGAAAAAAGGTAAAGAGGCACCTGGGTGGCTCAGTGAGTTTAGCATCTGCCTCTTGAATTTGGCTCAGGTCATGATCCCAGGGTCATGGGATCAAGCCCTGCCTTGGGCCCCACACTCAGTGTGGAGCCTGCTTGAGATTCTCTCTTTCCCTCTCTCTGCCCTTCCCCCCTCTCCAAAATATAATATTAATAACAATTTTTAAAAACTAAAAAAGAAAAAAAAACTAACCATGATATCTTTAAGATTCTTTATGTACTATTTTTTAGATTTAAAGACCAACTTGCATATAGCACAGTCAGATTTTAATCTGACTATATTATCAGCAATATCCTTGGTTTGTAGAAGAAAAAACATGTGAGTGTCACAGTATTCCACGCAGAAGTAAATGTTTCCTAGTACTCCCACCCCCAAATCAGTTAGGGAGTTTGGAGAATTCTGGGTTCAAACCCCAATTCCCCCATGTCAGGTGAAAAACTAATCTGGATTTAAGATAGGAGAGACTTTATTCAGAAGCACTATTGCAGTAGAGAGAACATTTTGACTTCATGATCTTTAAGCATCTCGACATCCAACAGAAGACTTCTTTTATAGGGAGAGGTTACAGTGCTAGGAAGGACTTTAGGGAAGGCTGGTGAGCAGTGAGGCTGAGCAGAAGGCATGACCTGGACAGGTCAGCAAGACTTCTCCTTGTGGTTGGCACCTCAGAACAAGCTGTTCTACACCTTGGTGCTTGCTTAAACTTGGGCACAGCCAAAGTTTAGGAGCCTGCAGGAAAGAAGTAAGCTTGACTGAAGTTTGGTCAGGTCACATCTATGGGTAATTGTGAGCATTTGGTCACCCACTTCTGAGCTGTATGACCTTGGGTAAGTCACTTTTCTGTCCTGAGATTTGGTTTCTTTTTTTCTTTTTTAATGCAGACAATATCTGATCCCTACCTTACAGCATAGTGAAAATTAGACGAAACGCTTTGCAAGGAATCTTGGATCACTACTCCCCTAGGGCTTAGAAGGGTGCCCAATAACATAGTAAGTCCCTGTCCACATCAGCTGCTATCCTTACACAGCTTCATCAAGAGGACTGGGCCAGACCACATGCACTGATGTTTGTAAAGTGCTTCTTACACTGCATCAGAGCAAGGCTGTTCCCACACTCTCTGTGTTTGAGAACCCTTTACTGCTCTGTAATGACAACATCTCAGATACGGGCTTGGTAAATTTGTTCTTAGCTGCAAAGAAAAGGGATTAGAAAGTTCACTTAAAAAGTTATTATCCTTTCTGTTATTTTTTTTTTTTTCATGCATCTGGTTAGGAAAATAAAGACTTTTTATCAGGACATTCTTCAGATGCATGAACTGAGCAAAATGCTCAAAATCCGAAAACTTCCCAGATGGTCTTCAATTCTTAGAAATAAGATCTAGAAGATAGGAGTGGAGGAGGGGAAAGGAACAAGGTGGTTTGAAGAAAAAAAGGGGAGTCTAGCTAACCCATCTCTGCTTCCTTGCCCAGCACAGGATCTGGCAGATGGTAGGCAGTGAGGAATCATTTGTCCAAGAGAGCCATGAGCATACACTATGTCAGGCACTTTATATGAACCATCTTGTAAGACCCCACACTGAGCTCCAGAGCTCTGCATGACCCAGCACTGCCCCCTCTCATCTCATTTCCCTTCTCCCTGTGCTCCCTGTGGCCCCCTATAGCCACATCAGCCACCTGGCATGGCTGTTCCTCCCCAGGGCAGGCAGAGTCCTCCCTCATGCTGCTGCGCTGGCTGCTCCCTTGACCTGAAATCTGCTCTCCTCCTCACTTGACTCAAGTGTCGGCTCCAATATTACCTTACCAAAAAGGGCTCCCCAAAGCCCTGCTATCCCTGTATCCTCTTGCCATAAATTCCTTTTTGCTCACGGGACTTATTTCACTCAAGATGGTCTTTATAAATTTTGTCTTCCAAATTCTTGTCAAGTTCCCCTAAAATGTAAGCTCTGTAGGGGGCACCTGGGTGGCTGAGTTGATTAAGTGTCCAACCTCAGCTCAAGTCATGATCTCACGGTTCACAAGTTTGAGCCCCCTGTCGGGTTCTGTGCTGACAGCTCAGAACCTGGAGCCTGCTTCGGATTCTGCATCTCCCTCTCTCTGACCCTCCCGCTCCCCCCTGCTCAAAAATAAATAAACATTTTTCAAAAATTAGAATGTGAGCTCCATGATGTCTATGACTTGGTCTTATTCACCACCAGCTCTCCATTGTCCAGAACAGCACCAGGCTCATAACATGTCCTGATAAATATTGCTGTACTATCTCATTTAATTCAGCCCAGGAAGTTGGATTGTGGCTTCCATTTGCCAGATGGGGGATGAAGACTCAGAGAAATGAAGCCACTGGTCCAGGGTTGCACAGCTAGGAAGAGGCAGCCCTGGCTTTGAATCCACATCCATCAGCTTTCTCTGCCACCTTCTGCTTCCTTAGAAATAATGTTGTTCTAAGTGACTGAGTGCCCCTAGAAGACAAAAGCTCAGCCTAAACTCTGCAGTGTGGATAGGCTATGAACTCCAGCTCATTAGGGTGCCAGCCACTCACATAACCCCAACCACACCTCCAGGATCTCATATCAGAAGATCCATTTGCTGGGTTCAAATGCATTGAGATGGTCTGCAATCCTCTCGAAACTATTTCTTTTAAGCAGTTGATAATGGGAACATTTATAAAGAAGATGCCCACTTTAAGTTTTTTTTATTATTTTTATGTTTATTTATTTTTGAGAGAGAGAGGGAGACACAGAATCTGAAGCAGACTCCAGGCTCTGAGCTGTCAGCACAGAGCCCATTGCGGGCTCAAACACACACACTGTGAGTTCATGACCTGAGCCAAAGTCAGCTGCTCAACCAGCTGAGCCACCCAGGCGCCCAAGATGATGCCCATTTTAACAGCACCTTAAGGCGGCAGACAGCAAGAGCAATGATCTACATGTTATCTGGTCTTTGCTAACCATCAGCTCAAACAGCCAAAATACTCTTTAATGGGCAGTCTCCATTAAAAGTCCAGGTGTAGGAGACAGGAAGAGGCTTTGGTTGTGCCAGGCAATAGCTAGACCCCCCCCAAGCCCTAAGGAGGCAGCATGAGACCTGGCAAAGAACTCAGTTTTTGGAGCCAAATGAACATTACAGTCTCTCCTCCCACTTGCCACCTGCAAACTTAATGGGAAGAAGGGTGTCATTAACCTCTCTGAGTCTCATTTTCAACATCTGCAAAATGGGGGCTGGGAGACCCAACAGTGGTACTGAAATCCACGGGTTACTGTGGAGAATAACCAGAAGTATGCATACAAAGTGCTTGTCACATTCCCTAGCAGATAGCAAGCATTTAATAAATGGTAGTTGACATGTTTCTCCTCAGTGCACCTGTTTCCCTGAAACAAGTTGCCCCAGCAGTGGGGTTTTGATTAACTTTTTATTAAAGAAGATACACAATTACTTCCAGGCTGGAATATACTTGGTCATTCTTTGAGAAACCATTCATTGATCACCTGCCTTGTGCCAGGCTCTGTACTCAGCTCTAAAAAAGACAGAGATGTATAAGACATGAACCCCCAAGAATAAGTCCCTGGTGAATATGTCCATATAGGTAATATTGCATTTTTGCCTTTTAAATTAAGTTTGTTTCCTCATGCTTAATTAGCATTATTTCTACTATGTGCTTAGCAATTGGTTCAATGGATTGTTGAGACTGTGGCTAATTATGGGGGTAAAAGTATTTTGGGAGTTTGAACTTTAGCACGTTCTTAACTATTTTATTCATTTGACAGATGTTTATTGGGCACCCCCTGTGTTCCAGACTCTGTTTTAAGTGTCAGGTATACAACACCGAACAAAGCAAATTCCTGCCCCCATGGAGCTCACATCTCGCTGGGAGTTGTGGTGGATTTAAGACACATCTAAAAATTCTTTGATCATTTTCCCATAAAGAGTTGGTGTCTATAGCCCTCATCTTCAAGCTGGTCCGACTTTAATAACTGGTTGATCATTAAAGAGGAAGTGATACAATGTGACTTAGGTCATAAGAGTCAATGTGGCATCTCCCTCATTCACTAGAACACTTCTGCTGGAGCCACTGTGCAAGAAGTCTGACAATCCTGAGGCTGCCATGCTGTGAAAAAGCCCAAACTAGCTCACACGGAGAGGTCCTGAGTCTTCAAGAAAAGATAGAGACGCCAGATCAGGTCCCAGCTGCTCCAGTCATCATCTTACAGCAACCACACGAAAGAACACAAGCCAGAACAACCTAGCTGAGCCTTTCCTAAATCCCTGACCCACACAGACAATGAGCATAGTAAAATGATTGATGCTGTTTTGAGACACTAAGTTTTGGAGTGGTTTTTGATGCATCAATAGATAAGCAGAATAGAGAGAAAACAATAACCAAATAAATATTTATTAAGTAGTGATAAACACCACTAAGAAAAGGAAAGCAGGGCAAGAGAGTAAATTGGCAGGGTGTCATCAGGGGAGGCATCCCTTGGTGGTGACAGTTGCACAGAGACCTAAGGGAAGGAGGCTCACGACTATTTACAGGAAGAGCATTGCCAAACAAGAGAACAGAAAGTACAAAGGCCCTGAGGCAGAAGTGTGCTTAACATGTTCAAGGTGAAACAAGAAGGAAAGTATAGCCAGGACACATAACAGAAGGAAGGAATAGAAGAAGGTGAGAAAAGAGAGGTGGCCAGGAGCCTGATCATATAGTATCACAGCAATAAAAGTTAACGATGGGCATTGAGGAGGACACCTGTTGGGATGAGCATTGGGTGTTGTATGGAAACCAATTTGACAATAAATTTCATATTAAAAAATAAATAATGAAAAAAATAAAAAATAAAATAAAAATGAAGTACAAAAAAAGTTAACACACACACAAAAACCTGGCTTACAAAGTATTGGGCATTATGCTAAGCACGTCATATAAACTATCTCATTTACTATCACAACATCCCTCAGAGTAGGTAATTTTATTAACACCATTTTACACGTGAGGTAATGGAGGCACAGTAAGGTCGCTTGCCTGCAATCACAAGGTTGATGAGTGGCAGAGCCAGGATTTGAATCCAGGTGGTCTGTTTCCAGAACCCATGACTTCACCACTCTTCTTCAATGCTATGGTAAGGATTTTGAATCTTAGTCTAGGTTCAACAGAAAGCCAGTAAAAGCCCGCAGGGAGGCAAGGCTGCAGTTGTGCAGGAAAAGAAGAGTGTGCAGGCTAGAGATACAGCCTGACGTTGACAAGACCTGCTGATGGGTAGAAGCAAAAGAAGAATCAAGGGCAACTCTCTACACGTTTTAATGTGAACAACTAGGTAAGCAGCGGTGCCATTTAATGAGAAGGGGACTCTAAAGGAGGGGCAGATTCTCGAATCAGTACCTCTGGGGCAGTGTTTAAATCTGAGTCATTTCTACATTGACCTGCCAGTCCCCAATCCAGTGCCTAACACACGGGAGGCACCACTCAACACTGCTCAGACAACTGGTCTACCAAGATCTGGGTTGACCTTGCCAGAGTGTAGTCTATGCAAAGGTTAAAAGATTAAAAAAAACAACTTCTCTCTAAAATGATCAGACTACTTCAAACATCTTTGTCATTTATAACTTAGCATGAGTTATTTTTATCACATCCTCTCCTGGAACTATTTTTTAAGAGCAGGGGAAGAAGGAGGGCTGGTGAAGGGCTTAGATACTTAAATAAGATATGGGACCACAACCTCTAGAAGTTCCTGGACAAGCTCAAAAGCCTCCTGACCCCTTGTAGACCTCAAGGGGGTGTGCACAGCCCTGAAAGTCAAATTATTGCCATTGACTGAGGGGCTATCCTGTTTGGGGCCCCATACCAAGCACTCATCATACATTATCTCATCTGATGCCAACAAGGTTGTGTGAAGGGAGCACTATTAATTACCTCCTTACAAGTGATACAACTATGCTTATAAAGAACAAATTAGTCGCTGAAGGTCTCACCACTTACAAGGACAGAAGTAGTATTTAACCCAAGGTTTCCTCCAAGCTTAGTGCTTTTCCACTGTGCCACCCTATGAAACAGGCCTTCAAAGTACAAAGTACCATAAGAGGTCACTAACACCATGTCCTGAACCTGCCTCCACCCTGCACACACTGATGACCGTAAGTCAGTGACTTTCCTTCCGTGTGCCTCCGTTTCCTCATCTTTAAAAGGGGGATATTAATGAGAGTACCCAACCTCATCATGTTTTCTAAGGTTATAAAAACTAAGGCACTGGTGGCTTTTCTTGTTACAGTACCAACCATGACTGCTCAGCCATCAGAGCAGGGGGAAGGCAGAGTGTCAGAGAAAGAATTGTGTCCCCCCGACAAATTCCTATGTTGGAGCCTTAACCCCTCCCCCCACTGTGACTATATTCCATGATGGCCTTTAGCCCATAAAAAGATCATAAAGGTGGGGCTCTCATCAATAGGATTAGTGCCCTCATAAGAAGAAACAACAGAGGGGAGCCTGGGTGGCTCAGTCAGTCAAGCAACTTTGGCCCAGGTCATGATCTCATGGTTTGAGTTGGAGCCCCGCATGGGGCTCTGTGCTGACAGCTCTGGAGCCTGTTTGGGATTCTCTGTCTCCCTCTCTCTCTGCCCCTCCCCCACACTCTCTCTTTCTCTCAAAAATAAATACATAAATATTAAAAAAAAAAAAAAGGACTTCCCAGCCTCCAAGAACTATGACCTGCAGCCTTCAGTCATGGCACCCCAGCAGACTAAGACACAGTTGCAAGGCTTCCTCCCTCGCTGTCCAGACTTTTTCATCAGGGCTTCCTGCCTCCTGCTTTCCCAGGAACACTCGTGTATTCACTCCAGTCCTGGCAAACGCAAAGCAAACAGCTCTGGAATTCAAAACAGCCTGCAGACCCATGGCCTTTTATTTTAATGATTCTAATTTATCTCCAGCATTATCAATAATAAATCAAACTAAGTAGAATTAAAACAACTTTCCCTGTGGCTGTGTCATGTTCTGTTGGAAAAGACGACCCCTTTCCAAAGTCTGTACTGATCCCCGGACACCTGAGTCTGCCATCAGGCAGCAGGCTCCTTGGGATGGCGCTCAGTGGCTTTCCTCCTGCACGTACACAGTTCTCAGGACACACGGGCATCACCTTGTTTAAGCCCATGGAGTGGAATGAGTATGACCCCATTTTACTGGTGAGAAACTGAGACACGGAGGTGTTCTGTAACCTGCTCACAGTCATGGAACTGAGACACCAACCCCAAAGCTGCCAGCCTCTCTTGCATCCCCTGCCAGGAAGAGGTCACTCTGGACTACCCATGGTAGCCTGATGTTCCGGCAAAAGCTCAGGGTTTGGAGTGAGTAAGGCTAGATCTGGGTACCTCCTCTCTGCCTTTGATGAATAGGCAGGAGTTCAGGGATTACGGTATCTTGCTGAGATTCCTCTTGCATCTTGAGAAGGGGCAGCTTGTATTGCCTACAGGGCTACCATTTACAGGATTCCAGAGAGGACCACGCACAAAGAACGCGTGAACAGCACCCCCTGGAGGCGAACCACAGACTGAGTCCATCCCTCATAGAGCTGTAGGGAGATTTTGAATTAATAGCTGTAGGGGCGCCTGGGTGGCGCAGTCGGTTAAGCGTCCGACTTCAGCCAGGTCACGATCTCGCGGTCTGTGAGTTCGAGCCCCGCATCAGGTTCTGGCCTAATGGCTCGGAGCCTGGAGCCTGTTCCCGATTCTGTGTCTCCCTCTCTCTCTGCCCCTCCCCCGTTCATGCTCTGTCTCTCTCTGTCCCAAAAATAAATAAAAAACGTTGAAAAAAAAAATTCTTTGAATTAATAGCTGTAGAGCACATAGCAAAATGTCTGTCACTTAATCAATACTCACAATTATTATTATTTATCTATTAGGGTGTTTCTCTGGGTTTTTACCGATACTTATGAGCTGAACTTGAGGTGGAATAAGAATGGCATTGACTGGTACTGCCTCCTGCTCAGCCAGTTGAATAATTGCAAATGATGGTCAATAGAGTGAAATGTTCTTGAAACCACAGAAACTTAAAAGCACATCATGTAGCCTGAAGACCTCGTTTGGAAAATGAGGAAGATGCAGTTAGGCTGTAGGGTCATCACGGGTCACACTAGACCCCTGTGGCAGAATCAGGGTGAGAAGGCAGGTCTCTCGAGGCCCCGAAGGTCCCACACCACCTCCCTCTGTGACTTCACTCCCAGCAGAATGGCGGGCTGTGAGTCACACTCTGCAAGAAATGGTGCTTTTGTAGAAGTCACTGCCCTTTGGTCCCTGTTGAGGGTTGAAATGTGACCCCCCCCCAAACACATGTTGGGGGGTCCTCACCGCCAGTACCTGTGCACGTGATCTTATTTGAAAATTGTGTCTTTGCAGATGTAATCAAGCTAAGGTGAGGTCCTACTGGATTAGGGTGGGTCCTAACCTCATACAACTAGTTTCCTTGTAAGAAGGAGAGAAGAGGGGCACCTGAATGGCTCAGTTGGTTGAGCGTCTGACTTTGGCTCAGGTCATGATCTCACGGTTTGTGGGTTCAAGCCCCACGTCAGGCTCTGTGCTGACAGCTCAGACCTGGACCCTGCTTCAGATTCTGTGTCTCCCTCTATCTCTACCCTTCCCCTGCCCATGCTCTGTCTCTCTCTCTCTCTCAAAAATAAATAATAAAAAGCATTAAAATTTAAAGAAGGGGAGAAGATACCAGGACACACGGGGGGAACACAGCCACGTGACCGCAGAGGCAAAGACCAGAAGGATGTGTCCACAAACAGGGAATGCCAAAGATTGCCAGCAACACCTGAAGCTAGGAGAAAGGCATCGAACAGACCGTCTCCTGGAACCTTCAGGGAATGCATGGCCCTGCTGCCCCCTTGATTTTCTGACTTTCAGCTTCCAGAACAGTGAGAGAGTAACTTTCTGTTGTTGGAAGCTGCCTAGTTCATGAGACTTTTGTTACAGCAGCACCAGCAAACAAATACCATCCCCAAAGCAGATGTGGGAGGTAAGGCCCTCCCCGCTTTATAGGCAGAGCTGGAGTTCAGATGCAGGAGCGTTTGGCCAAGTCTCCTCCCCCATCTCTCCTCCAGTGCTCACCAGTCACCCTGGTCCCCTCTCCCAGAACACACCCGGGTCTTGGCACTTGTTCTGTTTTCTCGGGATGCCGCCCCCCACCACTCCTTTCAGACTGCTGCCTCCCCCCTCCCCCAGATGTTGGAGCTCCCCCCAACCCAACCCTGTTACCACACAGCCTGCATCCTACCCCGCATGTACATTCTCTCGCCCTCCTGTGTCACACTCGTCAGCACCCAGAATGACCTTGCTTATTGCTTGTTCACATGCTAAGTATCCCTCTCACGACAGGAACATTTCCTTCATGAAGAGGCAGAATTCTGCCAGCCCCATTCATTGCTGTCTCCTGAGATGGGAGCACATCATCAAAGCTCGGTAAACATCTGCCAAAAGATATGGGAAGAAACAGAGCTTTGAGATCAGACCTGTGTCCACAATTCAGCTCTGCCTTGGTCAGTCTGGTGATGCTACTTGTGTTGGGAAACCTCCCTGGTGCTCAGTTTCCTCATCTGTCCAATGAATAATGGCTGATATCTGCTGAGCTCTTCTCTGTGTACCAGTTAAACATCTCACTCTTAATTTCAGCTCAGGTCCTGATCTCTCAGTTCTGAGACTGAGCCCTGAATTGGGCTCAGCCTGCTTAAGTGTCTCTGTCTCCTCTCTCCCTCTGGCCCTATGCTGCTCCCACACTACCATGCTCTCTGTCTCTGTCTCTCTCTCTGTCTCTGTCTTTCTTTCTCTCTCTTGAACACACACACACACACACACACACACACACACACACACACACACACA
>NC_064809.1:125968404-125971730 GCF_023721935.1 Panthera uncia
ACACACACACACACACACACACACACACACACACACACACACACACAAGAACAAAACAAAACACGCTCACAAAAGCCTATGCTGGAGGGATGGTTGTTAGGCCCATTTTATAGCAGGGGAAATGGAGAAGTGACTTGCCCAGCATTCACATGGTGGGCTGGGACCCCACTTATTGTTTGGCCAGAGTGCCTGCACTTGTGTTTCATGCTTTGCTCTTCCAAGGATGCCCCCAAACATTGTTTGCGTTAGGTGGTGGGGAGGACAAAGAGCCATGCATGCCTGGCGCTGAGAGTGGCCCCTAGCATATAATTGGTGTTCAACCATTAGAAGCTGTGTTGGTTTCATTGTAACCCTTCTCACAACACCCAGATCCAACGTATCCTTCCTCCTTCACCGGTTCCTCGATGATCTGCCCTTTATTACATCCTACACTCCAGCCATGGAAGTTAACAGGTAACTTCTCAGGTGCCCAATTTGGCCCAGGGAGCCTGGAAGGGCTTACTCTATGCTCCACAGAGTTCAGTTCCACTCAAGAAACTCCGTCTGAGCGCCAACCATGCCTCCTCACCTCCGCACCATGGCAATCAGGACACAACGCCCAGAGCTTCAACCCCATCTGATCTGCCCCACTTCTCTTTCCGACCCAAGTCAGCATGGCGGGGAGGGGGGCAGGGGGGAGGGGGGGGAGGGGGGGAGAAGCCCCTCCCTGACAGTTCTGACTGCCGCATGCTCCCACTGGGAACAATTCATTTCATGGTCACAGGGCAGGCTCTGGTCTGGGAGCCCAAAGGCATGGACTCTAATCCCCAGGAGAAAAGATGGGGTCATAGGAAACCAAGGGCTTTTGGTCAGAGACACATGGGTTAAAATCCAAATCTGCTTACTGGCCATATTGTTTTTGTAAGTTCCTCGACCTCTGTGAGCCTGTTTCTTCATTGGAAAATGGGATCTGTAATAATGCCTGCTTTTCGGGGCTTCTGAAGGATTACGTGTAACACACACACATGTAAGCACTCAGTAAACGGTGGCTGTTATTACTACTCTTATTACCAGTGATGTAATCTTGAGTAAGTCACTTAATCTCCTTGAGCTCTGGTTTCTCATCTATAAAACCAGGATAATAATTCTTGATTTTTAAAGAGAAGTTTGGAGGAATCTAACGAAAAATGCATGTGAAAAGCCACATAGACCATGGAGTGGGTGACTGCTCAATGTTGTGACTGTACTTAATGCCACCTAATTATACACTTGAAAATGGTGAACATGGTAAATTTAATGCTGTGTCTACTCTACCATCATAAAAAAATAAATAAACAATGACACACACACATCCATAGCGGTGGAGACTCCTGGGTCGGAACAATAGAGCCCACTCTGGCTAATTTAACAGAAAAGGAATTTATTAAAGAATGTCAGGACACCCATTTCTACGTGGGCCGGAGAATCACTCTCAGAGGCCACGTAGCCAGCACAACACCCATATCAAGGTACAGATCTTCTCTGGCAAAGACCCCACAATGTCACACGGGTGTGAGCTGCAGAGATGATCTGCCATAGGAGAGCAGGTTCCTCAGGATGGGAGCCCTAATAATGCCTGCTTCTTGGGCTGGCCAGCTGGACACATCATCTGCACCTGCCCCTGTTTCTCCATTTCAGTCCCTTGCAAACCCAGGTTTCGTACAGACACCTGATTATCAGCATCAAGGTCATATGCCAGGGCCCTGGCTGCACGCAGACTGGGAGAGCAAGTCTCCAGGTCTGACCTTAAGAAGGCATGAACTCCCATGAAGGCAATTCCCCAAGTTTAGGGGATGCATATCAAGATGCTGAGCCACAAAACCCCCTCAAGTCCACTTCAGGGTTTTAAAAGCCAAGCAGACCTGGGTTTTCTTTTTTTTTTTCAACGTTTTTGTTTTTTTTTTTTTTTTTTTTTTTGGGACAGAGAGAGACAGAGCATGAACGGGGGAGGGGCAGAGAGAGAGGGAGACACAGAATCGGGAACAGGCTCCAGGCTCCGAGCCATCAACCCAGAGCCTGACGCGGGGCTCGAACTCACGGACCGCGAGATCGTGACCTGGCTGAAGTCGGACGCTTAACCGACTGCGCCACCCAGGCGCCCCCAGACCTGGGTTTTCTATGCGAGCCATAGAACTGTAGTAAATAACCCCTCTGATTCTGTTTTCTCAGCTGTAATAGAGAAATAGTATTATCTCCTTTCAGAGGCTTTTTTAAATACTGAAAGTAATGCATCTTAAATCTCAGCAGATAATAACTCCTTCCTAAACATAAACCCAACAAGTCCAGTTAAGCAACTGGACAAGAAAGCTGTTTGACAATGTACCACTACAGACAGCAATCTCTGCCGTGGGTCACCGTCACCTCACAAACATTCTAGATACCTTCCTCACAGAGAGAAGGGCAATCCTGAGACCGCCTCCAGACTTCCAGTTGAAGGATGCCTCGGCAGACCCCAGAGAGAACCCTCCTGCAGGGATGGACAAGAACAGCCCAGCCAAGGTGGGGACAGAGCAGGAGGGAGGCCCTTCGGTCGGCTGACACACGTCCATACACTGCCTGGAAGCAGAGAGAATTCCAGATCGTGCCTCAGCAAAGTGACAAAGTGCTATTATAACCTTAATGAAGGGCCAGCGTTCATGCGGTCCAGTCTTGGGGGGTGTCTCATATCGGTTCCTACCATCCAAAATATTTTCCATTTGCATCTGATTCTCTCAAAGAGCATTACACAGCCATGCTCTTTAAAACTCCTCCCCATCCCTCCTGGCCCCCAAGCCTCCATGCCCAGCAGTGGCCCCAAAGCCTCCTCTCCTATCCTGAGCTCTGTATGAGGACCCCCCAAATCAACTCACCCCGACATGGGGTCCCCATCTCCTACCCTTTCTCCCATTTATTTTCCTTTCCTTCTCCCAAGCATCTCATAAAGCTTTCCAAAGCTCTCAGCCCAGCTCCTCTGTTTTCTCCAGGTGAGCAACTAGATCAGTCTGCACAATGTGTGTGTGTGTGTCTGTGTGTGTGCATATTCCTGTGTGTGTGTCATATTCCTATGTGTCTGTGTGCATATTCCTGTGTGTGTGCATATTCCTGTGTGTGTTCATATTCCTGTGTCTGTGGGTATGCATATACCTGTGTGTGTGAATATTCCTGTGTGTGCATATTCCTGTGTGTGTCTGTGTGTGTGCATATACCTGTGTGTGTGCATATTCCTGTGTGTGTGTGTGCATATTCCTGTGTGTTCATATTCCTGTGTCTTTGTATATGCATATACCTGTGTGTGTGTGCATATTCATGTGTGTGCATGTTCCTGTGTG
>NC_064809.1:125971740-126067110 GCF_023721935.1 Panthera uncia
ATACCTGTGTGTGTGTGCATATTCATGTGTGTGCATGTTCCTGTGTGTGTTCATATTTCTGTGTGTGTTTGTGTGTGTGCACATACCTGTGTGTGTGTGCATATTCCTGTGTGTGTCCATATCCCTGTGTGTGTCTGTGTGTGTGCATATACCTGTGTGTGTGTGTGCATATTCCTCTGTGTGTGCATATTCCTCTGTGTGTGCATGTTCCTGTGTGTGTGCATATTCCTGTATATGTGTGTGTCTGTGTACATATTCCTGCGTGTGTGTGTGTGTACATATTTCTGTGTATGTGTGCATGTGTATGTGTGTGTGGCTGGGGCAGAGTTGCCACATAACCCACCAGACAGTGCTAGATGTTTCCTTAGTACAGAGAGAAAGAGGGCATGACTATGCATCCGCTAACAATTTTGTCCCCATTATACATACTTGCATGATGATAAGTAATCTATGAGTGAAGTTTGCCAATGACAAGAGTCTGGCAACCACCTCGTGCTAGGGTTACATGTCAGAATTCTCTACGGTAGATGGAGAAAATAGCCACAGTGCTTTCCAGCTTCTCCCATGAAGCAGAGGAGTCTGTTCCCCTCATCTTGATCTGGAACGGCCCTGTGGCTGAGTCTGGCCAACAGAATGGCAGATGTGCCGTTGTGAGTCCTGAGCCTAAGTCTCAGTGGGCCATGCCGCTTTTGCTTTTGTGGCTTTGGCAACCTCGAGACATGGGTGAGCAAGTCCAGGGGAGCCTGCTGCGGGGAGAAGAGACGGTGGGCCACAAACACGCGTTGCCCTGCCGACAGCCAGCCAACCCCCAGAGACCACCAACCAGCAGCCCAACGGCTGGCCACAGACACATGAGTGAAACCAGTCAGGACCAGAAGACATTAACTATCTGCTGGAGTCCAGCCCCAAATGCCAGTCCACCGAACCATGAGCTAATACACAACCGCTGTTTGAAGTCACTACAGTTTGGGGCAACCTGTCACATAGCAAAAACTAAATGATAACATAAGGAACCTTAAAACATCAGGGTTCCAGGCTCTAAAGGAGACATCTGAACCAGAGCCTACCTGCCATGGAAAAGGCTCCCTACCCTCTGTGGGTGTGGGGTATTCACAGGTCTCCCAGGGGACCCCTCCTAGAGCTGTCCTGTCTGAACCTCCAGAAGTGGCAGGAATCTTCTATTTGCAGCTTCTACAACCCTGTACAAGCCAGTACAACCCTGGGTCAGTTTTATTTCCATCCCTCCTGCTTGCTATTTCCCATTATCACACAAACATATCAAAAAGGGAAAACGGCTCATTTCTGCAAGTCAGCAAAGTGCTAGGCTTGGCAGTTGGTGAGGTGGTTTTGCAGGAAAGGCAGCTGCTGAGATTTCTGGCTTCCGTGGGGTGCAGGACCGCTGGCTTCCTCTCCGATATGAGCAGCAGCCTGGGACCCATGGCAAGAAGCAGCCCCACCCTCACTTACAAACGTCAGGGCCTGGGAGTCAAGGAGATTTTATGGGATTCACCAGTGGCGTGGTAGGGATGCAGTGAAGATCCCAGCTTCAGAAACTGCATCCTGCTCCCTCCATAAACTGCCAGGCTGATGCCTGAAATTCACACCTTCATTGTGTAACGGAAAATGCTCTGACATTAAAATGTATACAGTCTGTAAAACTAAGCCAGTATCAACAAAGTTAAAAGGCAACAAACTGAGACACGTTTGCAAAGCGCATGACCTACAAAAGATCAGTGTCTAGAATATATAAAGAATTTCTACAAGTCACTAACGAGGACAAACAACTCAGAACAATGATGGCTGAAGGCCATCAAACAATGATGTATGGACGTGTTCACTTGAATGGCTAATACACACATGACAAGGAGCTCAGCCTCATCAGGAGCCAGGGGGAGGTAAAAAATAAAATAAAATAAGCAATTATAAGACATAAACTCACTCCCTACCAGATTGGCAAAAGCCATTACAGAGAGGAGCACAATGTGGCATAGCCACTTTGGTGGGAAATTTAGTAACATTTAGTAAATTTGAAGATGCACCTACCCTAAGACCCAGGCATTCCACATCCCAGATTAAAAAAAAAAAACAAAAAAACTTCTTTAGAAAAGTGTCTACTCTTGTCTTCTGCCCATTTCTTCTCTAAAGAAGACATCCAGATGGCCAACAGGCACATGAAAAGATGCTCAACGTCACTCCTTATCAGAGAAATACAAATCAAAACCACACTGACATACCACCTCACATCACTCAGAGTGGCTAAAATGAACAAATCAGGAGACTATAGATGCTGGAGAGGATGTGGAGAAACGGGAACCCTCTTGCGCTGTTGGTGGGAACGCAAACTGGTACAGCTGCTCTGGAAAACAGTGTGGAGGTTCCTCAAAAAATTAAAAATAGATCTACCCTATGACCCAGCAGTAGCACTGCTAGGAATTTACCCAAGGGCTACAGGAGTGCTGATGCATAGGGGCCCTTGTACCCCAATGTTTATAGCAGCACTTTCAACAATAGCCAAATTATGGAAAGAGCCTAAATGTCCATCAACTGACGAATGGATACAGAACATGTAGTTATATACACAATGGAATACTACTTGGTGATGAGAAAGAATGAAATCTGGCCATTTGTAGCAACGTGGAAGGAACTGGAGAGTGTTATGCTAAGTGAAATAAGTCAGGCAGAGAAAGACAGATACCATATGTTTTCACTCATATGTGGATCCTGAGAAACGTAACAGAAGACCATGGGGGAGGGGAAGGGGGAAAAAAAGTTACAGAGAGGAAGGGAGGCAAACCATAAGAGACTCTTAAATACAGAGAACAAACTGAGGGTTGATGGGGGGTGGGGGAGAGGGGAAAGTGGGTGATGGGCATTGAGGAGGGCACCTGTTGGGATGAGCACTGGGTGTTGTGTGGAAACCAATCTGACAATAAATTTTATATATATATATATATATATATATATATTTTTTTTTTATATATAATAAAAATTAAAAAATAAAAAATCTTCTCACACATGTGCACAGACACCATGTCCACAGAGACCCACAGAGGCACTGTGTATAGTAGCAAAAAAAATTGGAAACCACCTAGATATCCATTTAGAGGGGAAATAATAAATAAATTATGGTATATTCATACAATGGAATTCTATACCAGTCTTAAAATGAGTGGATTAAATTTGCATGTATCATCATGAATAAAGTATAGTGTTGATATAAAAAGCAAATTGTAGAAGGTTATTTAGTTTATGTAACATGTTAAAACCCCAGAACAGTCCTGGATATATTATAAAAGCATAAAATCGTGGACTATCTGCCAGCATCAGAATAGGCTCACCTCTTGGAAGGTAGGAAGGGGACGGGGGCAGGAGAACGAGGGAGCTTCCAACCATATCTAGAGCATTTTATTTCTTTAGGAAAGAAAGAATTGAAAGAAATAGGCAAAATGCCAACACTCATTAAACTAGGTGATGGATACACAGCTGTTTGTAATTTTATTCTCAATACTTTTTGGTCATTCATTCATTCATCCCACAAGTATTTATTGATCACCTGCTGTGTGTCAGGCATTGTCCTAGGCACTGGGGACATGGCTGTGAACAAGAAAATAGCACTGATCTTTCGGAGCTGACAGTAGTGAAATTGGGCAGACAATAAATAAATAAGCAAGATTCATTAAATTGTTAGATGATGATAAGACAAAGAAAGCAAGGAAGGTCAATACAGAATAGAGGTGTCAAGCCAAAGGGGAAGAGGGCTGAAAGTGGAAAAGCCAGGAAAAATGTGGGTGGAAAAGAGATACAAGAATCAAAACCTGCAGGGAGAAGAAAGTGAGCCTTGGGATCACTGGGGGAGAACCTTCTGGAAAGAACAGCAGGTGCGAAGGTTCAAAGGTGGGAAAGTGTCTAGTGGGTCCACAGAGGAGAGGGAGGGGCAGGAGATGAGTCCAAAAGGCAATAGGGCAAGATGAAGACATCACATATAGTTTAGATATCCCATAATTTTTGACAGAGAAAGGAAGAAAGGGAAGAAAAGAGAGAGGGCTTTCCAAATGAAATCTGGTTGAATGCAAACAGAACTACAATTAAAAAATACACATTTAGGGGCACCTGGGTGGCTCAGTCGGTTAAGCGTCTGACTTCAGCTCAGGTCATGATCTCACGGCTCGTGAGTTCGAGCCCCATGTCGGGCTCTGTGCTAACAGCTCAGAGCCTGGAGCCTGCTTCGGATTCTCCCTAGCTCATGCTCGGGATTCTCCCTAGCTCATGCTCTGTCTCTGTCTCTCTCAAATATACAAATATATAAAAGTTTTAAAAAAAAACTTTTTTTAAAATACACATTTAAGGGGGGACCTTAAGGGGGGACAGAGCGTCGGGCTCTGTGCTGACAGCTCGGAGCCTGGAGCCTGCTTCGGATTCTGTGTCTTCCTCTCTCTCTGCCCCTCCCCAGTTCGTGTACACTCTCTCTCAAAAATAAGTAAACTTAAAAAAAAAGAAAATACAAATTTAAAAACTTGATGAAGTCCCCAAAGCTTTGAAAGCATCACTGAGCACAGTGACGTTTCAAGACAGGGATAGTACTGAAGTTCCCACTTGGCTGCACACGGGAGTCACCTGGGAACTTTAAAACCACTGGATGCCCAGATCACACCAGAGCACTTAAATCAGAATATCTGAAGTTGGAGTCAGTCATAGACATACATTAAAGATGCTTTGGGGACCCAGCATGCAGTGAAATTGAGGAACCACAGGGTTAGAGTACAGGGGGTCCCTAGCCTCATTGACTATGGAATCTCCTTGTTTTCATTTTATTTTTCACAGATTTTCCAAATCATGGAACTAGGTTTTCCAACAGAACATAGTTTCAAGCAATGTGGCTCAGTTGTTTTGTTTTTGTTTTTAATTTAAAAAGCCTGGTTTTTAAAAAGCAGCATATTCTTAGTCATTAAATAAAATCCAGGTAAAGCACTTAAAATAGTGCCTGGCATGTTATGAGATCAATGAATAAATAGTACTATTATTTTGTTGTTGTTGCTGTTGCTTATGCCCTAGCATGAAGGAGTTCATCCACTCCATTCCCGAGACTAGATCTTAATGAGGACGTTAAAACATTTATTAAGAACATCAGTATAGTCCTAGAATATGCCGGGAACTTATATGTTTGCAGGTCAAAAGGCCCTGGTTTAAAGATGAAAAAACAAAGGGGTCACGTGGTGGCTCAGTCAGTTAAGCATCCAACTTCAGCTCAGGTCATGATCTCATGGTCCACGAGTTTGAGCCCCACATCGGGCTCTATGCTGACAGCTCGGAGCCTGGAGCCTGCTTCAGATTCTGTGTCTCCATCTCTCTGCTCTATCCCCACTTGCTCGCTCTCTCTCAAAAATAAGTAAACATTTTTAAATTTTTTCTTTAAAAAAGATAAAGAAACAAAGGCTCAGAATGGTAAAGCAACCAGCCCAAGGTCACACAGCTAGTTAGTGGTAAAACCCAGGCTACGTGCATGGCTCTTACCCGCCCCTAAAAATCTATGCTGACTTTATAAGATCTTTGTTCTTCTCTGCTATGTAAAGGTCATTTTGAATTTTATTCTTGTGGAAAGAAACACAGAAATAAGAGAACCAGATGCTTTTCTCGGCTCCCCTGGAAGAATTAATCTCTCCTCACTCTGGGTTTTCACCAGCCTTTGTACATCCCTCCATGGTTCTTGGCACCTCACTTTGCAGCCAGAGTTGGGATTCAACTGACAGTCAGGCAATGAGACAGCCCCCACTGTATACATCCAAGGGCCAAGGCTCTAAATCTAAATCACGCGGTGTATGGGCAACCATGCAAGGGCTGTGGATTTGCTGGGAATGTAAGACCCTGGTGAGAGGCATGAGGAGGCAGAAAGGCAGTGCATCCCAGTGGTTAAGAAGGGGAGTCTGGAGGCAGACTCCCAGGGTTCGAATCCAGGGTGTGGCCTTTGGTCGCTGTGTGACCAAGGAGGATTTTCTGGACTTCTCTGTGCCTCTATTTTCTTCTCTGTAAATTACAGGTAATAACAGTACCTTCCGCACAGGGTAGAGAGGATTAATACATTCAAAATTCCTAGAACACCTCCCAGCATACCATAAGCATTAAATAAATCTTAGCTGTTAGTGTCATGTTATGGTTAGAAACTGACCAGCCTAAATGCATAGAGACAGAAACAGATTCCTGGTTGCCAAGGTCTGGGAGGAGGGGGAAGAATGAGGAGTGACTGTTTAATGGATACCACGTGTCCTTTCGAGGTGATAAAATGTTTTCAAACCAGACAGTGATGGTGGTTGCACAACATTATGAATGCATTAAATGTCACTGAAATGTTCACTATAAAGTGGCTAATTTTATGTTATGTGAATTTCACCTCAATTTAAAAAAAAGTTTGAAAAAAACTAGCCAACCTGTATTCCCATCCCAATTTACTACATTTTAACCAAATCTCTATTTACTCATCTGTCAAAAGTAATGATAAAAATACCTTGACCACAGATCACACATGAGAGGTAAATTAGGTAATTATGTAAAGTGGACCATGCATGGAAGACACCTGGCACGCGGAAAATGCTAAAGAAATGGCACCAATTATTCCTTGAGTTTAAGGGCTAACGTAGTGAGCGCTTTGGAAATGACCGTTTCTGCTCTTTCGTGGACCGGATGGATGCTTGCTACCCTTTACCAAGGGACTGTGAAGCACCTGCAGGTCCTGTAAAAATTAAGTATGGAGCATTCTCCAAGATCAACCTTCCGAGATTGTTCTACCAAATCCATGCACTACAAGTCAAAAGTTCTCACCCTTAGCTGCTTTAGAATACACAGTCACTTATTTAGCAAATATTTGAAATGCACCTGTCAATTACAGTCAAACATATTACTCAATAAAGGGATTTCTGTCTCCCTTTACTCAGATACCGGGAAACCACTCCTCCAACATTAAAAGTCACTGCTCCACCAACACCTTCGATGGAAGCCACCAGCAGAAGGAATTTCTCACATGCTGTCTGCGTGCCGTGTTCAGTTTTGTTTAAAAAGAAGTCACCCAGGAATTTCTATAACACCTGTTCTGGCCTGGGGGAGGAGGACGGCTTTAATTAAAGAGACACGTGTCTACACTGTCCTTCTATAATCTGGTCAAATTGCAACAGAAGGATGGAAAGAAAAAAAAACACACAGAGAAATATTTAAGATATAAATCACAAAGCCAACAAAAAAGGCAGAAATATTATAAATGGAAGACCAGGTGTGCTCTTTCCAAATTATGCTGAACTGAGCCCAAATCCCTAACGTCTCGTTTTGTCCCGGCTATCCAAACAGATGTCTTAGCCTTCAGAAAAATTACTAAAAATGGAAGTACAAATCCTCACTGAGCTGCGGCTTTGCCCAAACCTCCTGCCTGCATTAAAACCACCAGCAACAGACGGAAGTTGAAGTGGAATGCCAGAATGTGTCGTGAAACTTTTCTTGCTCACCTACTACGTATCAGGAAATGTGCTAAAAAAAAGTTAGCAATTTTGAGTTCCCTTAATCCTTAAAATAAGTCTGTGAGGTAGAACTTATTAGCCAGTTTTTTTCTTTCATGTTGTATTTATTTTTGAGAGAGCATACGCAGAGGAGGGGCAGAGAAGGTGAGGACAGAGATCTGAAGCGGGCTCTGAGCTGACAGCACAGAGCCCGATGTGGGGCTCGAACTCACAAACCACGAATTATGCCCTGAACCAAAGTCAGACCCTCAACCAACTGAGCCGCCCAGGTGCCCCACCAGTTATTTTAATGTACAAGAAAACAAGCTCAAAGCCCACAGCCGCATGGGCGTGTGACCTGCACAGTCATACAGGGCCTGTGTTTGGCTTCATGATCTGTTGTCACTGTTCTCAAAAAAGTTTATTTATTTATCTTGAGAGAGAGAGAGAGAGAGAGAGAGAGAGCAAGTGTGCATGGGTGGGGAGGGGCAGAGGGAGAAGGAGAGAGAGAATCCCAAGCAGGATCCTCGCTGTGAGCACAGAGCCCGACATGGGGCCCGATCCCACAAACCATGAGATCATGACCTGAGCCGAAATCAAGAGGTGGGCGCTTAGCTGACTGAGCCACCCAGGCAGCCCTCAAATCCTTAATTTTTAAAGGAGAACCATGCATTTTTACTTTGCACCAGGTCCGGCAAGTTCATCTTAGGTAACTGAGGTCAAGTCCTGCCAGCGGATATGTGATCCACCACAACCTCATGCATGTCCCGAGGCAATAGGACCGACTCCTGTGGTTGCTACTCTTTCTTTCATCTCACAGATCCAGGCTTGCAGTAAGGGTAGAAGGAGATGATGCAGTGACACCAACCGTCTGACAATCTACAGTGTTCCAGGCACTCAGGAGGGGACTCTGGGGCAAGGCTATGGCCCCTGGGCCAAATCTGGCTCATTGCCTGAGTTTTCCAACCCACAAGCTAAGAGTGATTTTTACTGCTTTAAATAATTGGACAGAAAAACTTGAAATAATATTTCACAACACATGAACATTATAGGAAATTCAAATCTCAGTGTCCGTATGAAAAGTTTTACTGGAACAGAGCTATGCTCATTCATTTACAAATCACCTATGGTTGTTTTCAACTACTGTTGGATAGTTACAAAAGAGACCATATGCCCCAATAGCCTAAAATATTTACTGTCTTACCCTTTACCGAAAAAGTTTGCCAACCCCTGTTCCAGATGTTTGGTGAGTGAATGAGTGAGCAAATGGTTTTAGATGATCAGCGTTAGTGTTACATTTGTACAAGGTCAGTACAACTTAATAAAAAGTCCAAAACTCAGAAATAGTACCCAATCCCTCAGAATCACCCAAATGTTTTAGAAAGCATACCATTTAAATTCCAGATCTCTAGGGGCGCCCGGGTGGCTCAGTTGGTTGAGCATCCAACTTCGGCTCAGGTCATGATCTCGCGGTTTGTGAGTTCGAGCCCCATGTCAGGCTCTGTGCTGACAGCTCAGAGCCTGTAGCCTGCTTCGGATTCTGTGTCTCCCTCTCTCTGCCCCTCCTCTGCTCATGCTCTGTCTCTCTCTCTCTCTCTCTCAAACGTAACTAAACATTAAAAAGAAATTTTAATAAATAAGTAAATAAAATTCCAGATCTCTTCCATTTCCCATCTATGGTTTGTTGGTTGCAAAATGGCTCCAGTTCCCCTCCTCTCCACACCTGTGCCCCTTGTGATGTGACTTTGCATCTCCTCCCACAAAGGGGTGAATCTGTTTCCTTATTCTCCATGTCTGGGCTGGACTTGGGACTTCGTTTAGCCAACAGAAGTGGCAGAAGTGAGGGGGTACCAGTTTTGAGCCTAGGTTTCAAGAAGCCTCGTGGGCTTTCCACTTGCTCTCTCGGAAGCCTGTCCAAAAGTCTCCCTGAGAGCAAGGCTGGGCTAGCCCACTGTGGAATGAGGGTCCCCCTGGAGCAGAGACAAGGCAGCTCAGTTGTCCCTGTTGAGGCGCCAGTGAGAGCCCACCCGCAGCAGCAAAGCCACATCACTGTACTTGCCCACAGACGTGGAATCCCCACCAAGCCCAGCCCAGATCAGCAGAACTTCCAGGTCAGTCCACAGACCTGTGCACTGTTTACTGCAGGATGCCCCTGTGCCTTCGGGAGTGTGTGTTACGCAGCATTATCATGCTACCAGGTGACTGATGTACCGTCCCTTTTCTGTCTGCTCATGTGCATTTCCCTTCTCCATCATCATCATCTGTAGAGGAGCTGCAGCGATGAACGCTTATCAAACCATAATAATAATAATAGCACTTAGAACTGCCTGGGACATTTCCTACGTACCCATGTGCTAAACGTTTTCCCCAAATCTTCTCATTTAATGCTCACAGCGGTGTTGGCAGTTCACATACTGTAGGCAGCTTCTAAGACAGCACCTAATGGTATCTGCTTCCTGGTATTCATGCCCCTGTGTAATCTCCTCCTGTGGAGCGCTGACCAGGCCTAGTGACTCACACAAAGATGATAGGATGTCACTTGTGAGACCCGGTTACAAGAAGACAATGACTCCCATCATACTCCCCAACACTTGCTCTCTCTAGCGCTCTCTCTAGCTCACTCTGATGGAAGCGGCAGCCATATTGTGGGCTGCTCTATGGAGAAGCTCATGGGGGAAGCAACTGAGGGTGGTCTCCCACCAACAGCCAGTGGGAAACAGGCTTTCAATCCAGCCACCCATGAGAAACTGGATCCTACCAACAACCACTTGATAATTAGCAGATTCTCCCTCAGTCTAGTCGTGAGATGGCCCTGACCTCAGCTGACACCTGCATCGCAACCTCATGAGAAACCCTGAGTCAGAGGACGCAGACCCCAGACCCATAGCAACAGTGAAATAGTAAGCGTCTTCTGTTTCAAGCCGCTAAGTTTAGGGGTAATTTGTTACACAGCTTAGATAACAAGAACACCATATGATGCTGCCTTTACAGATGAGAAGACCAAAGCATAGAGGTTAAACCAACCTACCTACATTACATAGCTCCAGAAGCCACGTTCATACCCACTGCTGGCTGCCTACTGCTTCCAGAGACATGAATTTTACTCCCCTCCCCTCACAGGCCCCTGTGCCTCTCGGCCTCATTTTCTGATCCTCAGGTTCTTGGCCGTGTTGCTTTGTCTGGTCTCCTGCTTCCTCTGCCCTGAGTTTTCTTTGTGTTTCATTGTTGTCTCCAGTGGAGTCCTTGTCTCAACCTTTCCTTCGCTCATCCTTTGTCCCCTACCCCCACCCCACCCTTCCTCTTTCCAGGCCCCTGTAACCTGAAGCATGGCGTTTACAGGTAAGACAGCCTCCATGAAGGCTCTCAGCCGCCAGTGTTCAAAACCATCAACTAGAATGACAGCTAAATGGCACTTTAGAAATAGTCAGGGGTGCCTGGGCTCTGTTGGTTAAGCATCCAACTTCGGCTCAGGTCATGATCTCAGTTTGTGGGTTCCAACCCCGCACAGGGCTGTGTGCTGACAGCTCGGAACCTGGAACCTGCTTCAGATTCTGTGTCTCCCTCTCTCTCTGCCCCTCCCCTGCTCATGCTCTGTCTCTCTCTCAAAAATAAATAAACTTTAAAAAAAAATAGAAATAAGCTACTCAAACACCCCATCTCTGCAGTTCACATGGGGGAGAGCCTTATTACATGATGTTACATGACATGGTAATTATTTTCTTGTTCATTGACTTCTGTCTCCGATATCTGTAAGCTCCGAGAGGGCAAAGACCTTGACTTTTTTGCCACTGTCTTCTCTCACCCCACAGTAGGCAGGCAAAAATATACTCTCTGGATAAATGAAAATTGAATGAGGAAGAGGAGGGGAAATAAAGAGAGAGAACAACAAACACCTTCTACATGCCAGACATTTTACCAACATGATCTCATGTAATGATCACAACCACTTTGAGACTCCCCATCCTGAAGGTGGGAAACACTGAGGCTCAGTGACAAAGCAAAGACTTGGACCCATGTCTCCCTGGCCTCAGAGTCTATTCTCCCTGATCCACACGCTACGGTTTGTCACCCTGTGGATTCCTAGAATGGCACCCCCCAAACACCCTCCAATTAGAATCTACACGTCCGATGACCTGGCTTCCCAATGACTAGCCTCGGTGGCCAGAAGTGTTACCTCAGCCCTTGCGTGACCTTTAGAGACATGGGTCAGATGCCTCAGTAGCACCCCTGGCTGGTCCCAAACAAGCAAATCTCATGGGGATACAGGACAGAGGCTAAGGAGATATAGGAGCTGGGCTGCAATTCAGTTTGCCCAATTACTAACTGCATGACCTTGAGCAAGTTACCTAATGGTCTGTGCCTTGATTTCCTCATGGGGAAAATGGGGATAATACACAGACCTACACTCGGGGTTGATGGGATAATTAAGTGAGTTAATATCTATGAGATATCCAAAAGAGTCTGACACATAGTAAGTGCTCACTAAAAGTAAGGCACAAGAATTATCCTAGTTTCTCTTTGAACACCTGCCCCCACAATCCAGTTAAGCCTGTCCTCCTTTCTGGATGAACAAACTCCTTCAGAAAATGTATGCGACTTGCCCAGATTAGGCAACAAAGCCAGGAGAAATGAGACTCCACGCCCCGACCCCATTGTGCCCTCTCCTCCAACGGCTCCTGCTCACCTCCTCCCATGCTCCTTCCCAAATCTTCAGCCTCACGTTTCCAGGCTGTACTGAGTCATCCTTATGGTCACAGCCCAGAGTCTTTATGGGTCATTCAATCTTCCCTTCTGAAATGAGCCTTTCTGTAAGAGATCAGAGGAGGAGCTAGAAGATGGGGCCCCAAATGAGGGGGCTGAGCAGAAGGCAAGGGAGAGAAGCAGTCAGGGGCTTCCAGCCAGCCCCTGTCCGTCTCTGGGGTGCTCAGTACTCACTCCCCGCAGAAGACTTATTAGCTGCAGAATGGAATGGGGAGCCCGCAGTAACGAGCCTTTAATTACAAAAGTCTTTTACCTTATTGCTTTTGTGTGGCCCCAATGAAAATGAACAGTGGCAGTTTCTATTAGAAATGTTAATTACTTTCCCGGGTAATTAGACTCACTGGGTACCGTGAGCACCTGACCTCACTTCATAACAGCAGAGGTGGGAGGAAGGGGAAAAAATTGGTTGGGGTGACAGGGGAGGTGGGTGAGGAAGCAAAAGTGTTTATAAATGCTGAGGAAAGCAAAACCATCCAAATTAGTTGAATGGACAATGAAGCTTCAGAGGCCCCAGAGGAAGGCTACTGGGGACCGGCGGGGGCAGGGGGGGGGAGCTTTCCAGCACCCAGGACCTGTCACGACAATGAAAACGGTGGCAAATCTTTCGAAGTGCAGGGCCCAGCTGGACAGGCTCTCACTGAGCCTCCTCTTAAGGCTACTGAGCTCCCAGGCTGCTCAGAGACTTCCCCAAGGCCACACAGCAGGTGAGGCAGGGCTGGGACCAGAGTCTGCTAAGCATTTCCTCCTTCATTCCTTCTACGAGCATCTGCCAGCTGCTCCAGCCACCACTTTGGCTTGAACAACAGAACTGGCACAATTCCATTGCCCAAGGAGTTTAAGGACCAGGGACACAGACAGATAACGGCCCCCTTGCTGTTCACACACAGGAAGCACACAGGAGGCTGTGATGAAGAATTACTGGGCGGGAAGCCCTCAGCATGGATGGGGTGATCAGGGAGGGCTTCTCTAGGGAAGTGGCTTTTCCCTGACACCTGCAGGTTGGGAAGGGCTCTGCTATTTGCAGGGATGGGGTAAAAGAGTATATCACTGGTGTTGTGGGTTGAGTAGGGTCCCTGCAAAATTCATGTCCACCTAGAACCTCAGAATGGGACCCTACTGGAAATAAAGGTATTTGCAGATACAATGAGCTGAGAGCATAGTGGAGTAGGGCCCAAATCCAGTGACTGGCATCCTTAGAAGCAGAGGGAAACTGGTCACAGAGATCCAGACACACAGGGATGAGGCCATGCGATGATGGAGGCAGAGAGTGGGGGGATACAGGTGCACGTCAAAGAGTTTCAAGGATGACCAGCCACCATCAGAAGCTGGAAGAGGCAAAGAAGGATTCTGCTCCCCACCTGCCCCCACCCAGGGACTTCAGGGGGAGCACGGCCCTGCTGATGCCTACAGTTTGAACTTCTAGAACTGAGAAGAATAAAGCCACCTGTCTTAAGCCACCTGGTTTGTGGTACTTTCTCACAGCAGCCCTAAGAAACTAATATACCTGGCTTCTATGACCCCCTATCTCTGGCACTCTAGACTAAATTCCCAAAATAACATAGGATGAGGTCATGGAGTGAGCATTAGACAAGGAGTCCAGCTTTCCTGCTAACCTGCCTTGTGACTTTGGGTAAGTCACTCCTTATCTTGAGCCTTACCTAAGTCAGGCAGAACTTGGGGCTCCCAGACACATGGTCAGGCACAAGCTGAATCACAATGGCCTTGGGGCAGCATGTTTAGTATACAGATTCCTGGGCCCGCCCCACATAGGCTTACAGAACCAGCTTTTCTGGGCAAGGCTGTGGAAACCAAATTTCTAACAAACTCCCCAGGAAAGCGATCCTGACGTGCCACCCAGTTTTTAGAATCTCTGGGTTCAAACACACACCCTAAGGGCCCTTCTAGAACAATGTGTGTGTTACTGTAAGGACTGTCCATTCTGGCCCTGGCCATGAGTCACATCTGCCCATCCACACTGACCTAACTCACTGCAGATGTCTGTTAGGAAACCCAAGCATCCAAGGTACCCAGGAGATGCTTGTGTGAGGCAGGCTTGCTCCTTAGAGTCATTAAAGAAGCTGTTTACAGAGCCCTGCTCTTCTTTTAATTTGTTTGTCTTTTTGATTGTGTAATTGAATCCCAGCCGTGGGGCTCAACCGAGCCTTGTCAGAGAAGGCAGAAAGCCATCAATACCCAGGAGTGACTGACAGCCATTTCCAAGGTGAGAGGCTCTCCAGGGCAGGTGATAGGAAGGCTGGATTCCTGCCATGGTTCTCAGGTTAGACCGTGTGGGGCAGGGTGCAGGGGGCGCCTCGACTTTGCCGATCTAACAAGCTGATGTTCAAATCCTAGCTCTGCCATCAGCCAGCTGTGTGGACCTGAGGCAAATTCCTAAACCCCTCTGTTCCTCAAATTCCTCATCTGTGAACCCAAGGGTAGCACACCCACCCAGCAGCTTTGCTGGGAGAACTGCAAGACACAAGGTCCACAGGGGGCCCAGCACATTGTGAGTGCCCAGCAAATCATAAGTGTTTTGTTATTATTACTATTTGATTAGTAGTATTAACAGTAGAAGGTTTGCACTGGAACCTAGGAGCTGGTCCGTTTGGCAGGGATGGCCCCTACCTGTTAGGGCTAGAAGAGGCTATGGAGAGGGCTGCCTTGTGTCGTGAGAAGAGCCAGAATTTGGAATCCAAATATCTCATTCCCTCTGTGTGGCTGTGGGAGAGTCACTTAAACCCTCTAAGCACCGATGACCTCATCTCGTAAGTAGAGCCCAGAATCCTGATCCCTCCATCAATTGCCACAATCAAATAAGACAACACATGTGAAATTGGGTAAACTCCCTATCTTTTTACTAATCCAAAGGAGCAATTACTATTATCGAGCCAGATTCATAAGCCTCTAGGGAGCTGCTGGTCTGGCCCAGAGCTCCTTGTCTGCAAAGGAGGAAGGCAAGGTCCAGAGAGGAGAGGGGTCTTGCTCAAGTGCACACAGGTATTTCACCCTCGGTCCCCACATCTACCTTCTGCCAGCATAAAATTCCAGTAGGCATGTTCTCAGGAAGGATTCTCTGTGCTGGGGAGCCTGCCTGGGAAGTCAGGGGGCACACAGCTGGTGCTGACCAGGGGGCTTTCTGCCCAGAAGCTCTTCAACAGTGAGCACTGACCCAGCAGAAGTGTCCCTGTTCCTGGGTGATCAAGACAGACTGGGACCTTTCCATAGAGGGTCCTGGCAGGGGACAGGGGATCAGAAACACAGAAGGAGGGGGTTATTGCAAACCACCATTGAGAGACGTCTGTGGGAGGAAGCTTGAAGACAGGAAGGTGAGCAAGCCTCAAAGTCAAACCCATCTGGTTCTGAGTCCCCCTCTGCCACTGGCTGGCTGTGCACCATTAGGCAGGCAGAATAAATGAGAATTTTGCTATTTAAACACAGCGTTTCCTGCCAGGCTGGCTCTGGCTCCTGCTTCTTAGAAATGCTTCCTTCAGCCCTGGTGTTCAGCCCACTCCTTTGGATGAATCAGCCCTTTGTGGGCAAGAACAATGTCAGGCGGGCTCCTTCATCTACAGCCAGCAGCCCAGCTGGGGAGTTGAAAGAATAGGGCTGGGTCTCCAGGAGATGAGTAGGGAGCAGAGGCAGTGAATCCTCAACCTCTGGAAGTCTCTGCAGGGAGGAAGCCCCAGGAGCAGAGCCAGGACCCTAGGCGCAAAGTCTAGGGAAAGCCGAGAGAGGGCTTCAACCCACGGGAAAAAAGAACTTTGTCAACGTGGGTTGTATAACACAGGCGCCAGCTGCCTGGTAAGGTAGTGAGCTCCCCCTCCACACTGGAACTTTGTTGGTGAAGGTGACCGGCCACTGGTGAGGATGGTGTCAGTGGGATTCCTGTATTCCGTGGACATGTGAATTGAATGAACCCCAAGGGCCCTTCCACACTCAGATTCTGGTTGCATGACTCTGAAGTCCCAGTGATGAGATTTGCAAGAGAAAAATTAGGTGAACGGCCAAGTCTTAACTCCACTTGTCAGTCGCATGAACTTGAGCAAGTTATTTAACCTCTCTGAGGCTGTTCCCTCATTTGAAATATGGGAACAGTCATATGCATTTTGAGTAACCAGGGTGGGAACTCAACTATGTACCACACACAGAGTACCTGAACAGCCTGGTACATGGTGAAGTCTGAGACAGCAAAGCACCCCAGCTGCCCTTCTAATCTCCATCAGCAGCCTCCCAGTGGTTCCCCACGTTTTCCAGGAGATGCACTCATTAGGCAGATTAATGCACAAAACCCATCATCACTCACATCTGTGGACGCCCAGGACTAAATGCTGTCGCAGGATCTCTTCCCATTAAGCTCATGCCTCGCAGAGCCCAGGCTGTTTCACGGAGAGGGAGGTCTTAATGGTCAGGCCTGAAGAGAGGCTGTGACTGAGAGGAAGGGGAAAAACTAGGTGTCAAGGATCGTGAAGAATGTAGGCATGGTGTTTGAGCTAAAGATGCACATCCCTGAGTGCTGGTCTGCCCTGCTCGGTGGGAAGGCAACTTCCTTCTAGGTGCGATGCCAGAAGCCAAACACTCTAACCCCCAGGGTGCCAGCTGGCTGTTTCCTAAGCCTCCCCCACGCTCATGCTAATGGTGGGAGGGTTCCACCCAAGCAAAGCAGCCAGGCCCAGAGTAACAGCACACGCCCCTACCCTCTGCATGTGTGCGGTAAGTAGGGGTCTCCTGGTGGGACCTGAGGGGCCCCAGAGCATCCCCTCACTTTGGTCCCCAAAGCATCTCCCCTATTACTTTACCACCTATGCTTGGAACTTAGGACTTCTCAGTTTTAAAGTGACTTTACTCCTGTCTCCGACAACTATGCATCTTCAGCCCTCAGTAAATCATAGCCACCATGGTCAAAACCATTTTCTGCAACTAAGAATTCCCAATTGGCTTGGAAATCACCTCTAGGTTAACCCAGCTACCCTGAGAAGCTGGGAAGGGGATAAATTTCATCCCTGTCAAGAGAAGAAATGCATAAAGTATCCAGAAGCCCTCCCCAACACACACACGCACACCACGATCACCACCGCCAGAATCCGTCTGGGAGCCACCAAATGCCCAGGTGGTCCATCCATTCAAGACGACGACATCCAACACTCATTTCACTCACCCGTGAGCGGCAGTGGCCAAGTGTGTAGGTCCTGTAGTATCTGACACTATAAGCACTCTAAATGTTCTTTCTCTAAATGTCAAAGAAGTTCATGACAAACCTTCCAGCCAAAACAAAGAACAGGTGCTTCCTCAGATGGACCAAATAAGGGAGGGTGAAGATGAGGATTCACTGGGCATCACCCCACCCATTTTACAGATGAGGAAGTTGAGGTGTTAAGAAGCAACTTGCTCATTAGGGCCAACAGGTGGCAGAGCCAGCTTCCAATCCAAAACTGCCAAGCGCTGAAAGGCGTACTATTTTCATTATGTCGCACATGTCCTTCCCAGAAAGCCCAACTTCCCTTAGATCTGGACCCTGCGGAAGCAAAGTTGCTCCCTGAGGCCTGTGGCTGTCAAAATGTAACAATTTAACAAGAATCACCTGGGAGCCCGTTAACTGTGCCAAAGCTCCAGTGTGGTTGAGATCAGCTCTTCTCAAAGTGTCTTGTGCACACATATCATCTGGGGGTCTTGTTAAAATGCAGATTCTAAGGCAGTGGCTCCGGGGTCAGGCTGAGACGTTGCATTCCTAACAAGTTCCCAGGTGATGTCGGTGCTGCTGCTCCTTGGACCTGATTTCTGAATTGCACGTCTAATGAGTCTGCCTGAATCCCAGCATCACCACCCACCAGCAACACAACACCGGGCACGTTACTAAGCCTCTCTGTGCCTTGATGTCTTAATGTGTAAAATGTGCATCAGTACAGCACTACCCCACGGTGTTGCTTTTAGGATAAAAGATGATCCATGTGAGTCACTGAGCACAATGGCTGGTGCAGAGACAAGTCACGATAAAGTATGATTATTATTGGAGCAAGTAGCAGCAATAGTGAGTTTTGCGGTGCAGTGTAAGCTTTCAAAAAAAATTAATGCAAACCGTTAGTGTTGTATTTTCCCACTAGCTTACATTTATTCAGCTTTCCTGAGTCCTACAGCTTCCTCTAGAAATGAATTTTAGACCTCGTAGTAGCATGGCAGTTTACATTTGTATAATGCATTTTTGTGCATGTTTGTGCTTAAGTTATCAATGTTAACTCGGTGCTGAAAACAACCGTGATTTATTGCTTCTCCCATCCCGTAGCTGTCTGAGTCTAACTGGGTGGCTGTTATACTGCCCGGGGAGTAGCTGAGGTCCCTCTGCATTCACCCCAGAGCTTAGCTGGGAGCAAAGGCTGGACCTCCGAAGGTGGCCTCTCGTCTTGCAGGGCACTGTCCACCTGGGCTCTCAACACCCAGCAGTCTCACCGACCTGCTCTCACAGCATGAGGCTGGCTTCCTGAGTGAGGTCCCTAGAGGAGAAGCTCCAAAGTGTAACTGTGTATCAATCCGTTACCTGCGTCATGCTTCCCAGTGTCGCAGTGCATGGGCCCGTGATCGGCCCAAGTGAGCCACGTGGGCACAGACTGCACGGGGCATGAACAGCAGGATGCATGGCTCATGAGGAGCCACCGATGTGAGGTCGACCACAGTTAACCAACTGGGTTAGAAGCCCCCGGAAGACAGCCCCTCTGCCATGTCCACTGTTGTCTCCCCGGTCCTAGGAGATCGCTGGGCACATCTGATCCTGCAACCAGCCCCAGAGACCCTGAAAGTGCAGAGGCTTCCCCAGGACTCTCTGCTGCCCAGGACCTCCGGCTCCCGACCCGTCATTTTTCCTGTCCACTGTCCTGCTAACCTTGTAGCATAAAGTTTTTCTGCCAGCCTCTCCTTACCCTGGATGTCTCTTGTCTCCAAGCTTCCTGGTGACATAGTTAATTATTTATAAATGAACATTTAAATGCACCAGAATAAGTGCTATTTAAAGGAACCCTGTGGTGACTCATTGAGTAATTAAAATAATCATTTATTCCATAAGCATTTATCGGGTTCTCAGTTTGCACCAGGCACGGCAGGGGTGGCGATGGGGGGGACAAGAGGAGGGGTTATGGAGTTCGAAGCTGGGGCTGTTGCCCTCAGGGAGCTAAATCACTTATGCTTCCAAAAACAGATGTTTGTTAGGCATCCACTGTGTGTCCCAACTAAGTGCTGGGCTACGGAGGTGAACTCAGCACCATTTCTCCCCTCAGGATGGCACAGACTATCATGGGGAAATGAGCCAGCAAGAAGTCCCCTACCATGTGGTCACTATGTGATAGCTGCATTTGGAACAGGTCCTCTCAGAGCAGAGAAGGGGTGAACTCTGCCTGGTGCAGAGACGGGGGCGGGGTGGGGGGGGCGGTGAAGGTGAGGTGGGGGGTGGTATTAAGGAAAGCTTCCCAGGCACAGGGACCTACAAAGTGTCCCTGGACACAGAAGAAATTGACCCAGTAGATAAAACCAGGGGAGGGTCTTGCAGGCTGAGACAAGAAGGCACTAGAGACAATACAAGTCACTGGGTGAGCGGCGGGGGGGACAGAGGGTCTCCTGCATCCTATGTGTGGGGCTGCTTTCCTAAGACCCACAGCCCAAGGCTTCTCCAGCCGAAGGGACCAGCAGCCTCCCCTGGTCTGGTGTTTCTCTTCACCCTTCAGGACTCTGGTCAAGGTCACATGCTTGCACAGACCTTCCCCTGGGACTAAAGCGGGTCCCTCCTTTACTATCTCTCTGCATTTATCTCCCTCATGGCTCTTAGCGCTGATTTTGTCTACTGGCTTCTTATCTGTGACCTGCACTCAGAATAACTTTGCGAAGGCAGGGACTTTGCTACCTCCCGCCGTCCCTACTGGAATGTATGTTGCACAGGACAAGGACTTGGTTTGTCTCATGTTGCACCCACGCACCTAAAGGAGTCCCTGACACCCAGTGCTTAAGGAATACATGAAGGTAAGGTCCCTGGCAGGAGGAACAGGCCATGTGACGCGGGGGAGTCAGTATTCAGAGCACTGTGACTTTAGAACAAGACTGCTTCTGTTCCCGTCTTGCCTCTGTCCCTTGCTCACTCAAGGACTGTGGGAAAGCAATCGCCCTCCCTCCCCACCCCCCCCACCCCCCCACCCCCAATGCCCCGCTCAGATCCCTCATTGCCAATGTCAGGCATCCTTTACCAACTGAGATTTCAGAACAGGGATTAAGGTTCCATTTCTGACAGAACTTGGGATGATGGCAGAGGCAGCCTTGTGAGTGTGCCCGGGGGTGAGGCCTGGCAAGAGCCCAGCCACAAGGTGTGGCTTCAAAGTCCAGCTGGACTTGGTTCCAATTCAGGGTCATAGCATCCAGGTTCCCAGGGGAGCTCACGAGTTTCCTCTGGGCTGACGGAGCTTTGAGAACAGATACCTGGTCTATAACACACAGGGGCTAGTTGCTTGGCAGGTCTGTGGAGCCTCAGCCTAAGAGAGAAAGAGGGGCAAGAGAGATTTCTAACAGGCTCTGTGCTTTCATACATGCTAATCCCTCTCCAGGAAAAGACTTTCTTGCCCTACTCATGGTGAGTGATGAGGGAGCATAAGGCAAGCTGACAGGCCGCAAACACCCCCCGCCCCACCTCCTGGTGGGATATGTGTGATATTCTTCCAGCCCTCCTGCTGCCCAAGAATAAAGGAAAGGGGGAAGACAAATGTTTAGCTGATATAGATCATAGAGTCCTGTAGGACCTGAGTCTCCATCTACTTACAAATATCTTAGTAAATCACAAGAAAAGGCAATCTTGTCAAGAGCCTCATCTCCAGAAACCTATAGACCCCGTTTCCTGGAGCCCCAACATCACCCCTCCATAGTGATGTGGGAAACAAAGGCAGAAGGAAATGGCAGACAGAACCAAATTTCCTTATAACCTGCAGCCCATTGACAAGTACTTGAGGCTGGCAGAGTAAAACGTTTCTCCGTTTCTCCACAAACTCCCTATGCCTTAATGCTAATGCTGTGCTAGAGGGAAAAACCACCTTAGCTTGACAACAGCTAGGCCTCCAGTACCCTGTGAGTCTTCTTTAGCATATGAAAATATCACTAGAAACTTCCCCTGGACTTTACCTCCCCCAACTCCATAGTATATAACCAGTCTCTCCTCATGGTGCCCGGGCAGCTCCTCCTGCCCACGGTCTTGTCCCCATGCTTTAATAAAATCACCTTTTTGCATCAAAGATGTCTTGAAGAATTCTTTCCTGGCCATCGGCTCTGGGCCCCATGAACCCCACTATCACCCCAAAAACGTCATCAGTGAGCTCTTATCCACCCTTCAAAACCCCATTGAAATAGCCCCCCTTTCTCTGAAAACTGCTTTGCCTTCCCCATGCAAAGCTAATCATTCCCTCTTCTGTCCTATTGTGACTAGACATGCTTCTGTGAATACTTTCTTATCTTCCCTATTCACCCCAGAACTTTCCAAGAGCAGAGAGTTGGCCTTATCTCTCGGTGGCTCCAGTCCCCAGCATGGCACGTCCTACGTACTTCTCCTAATAATCGCTACCCTTGATTAGGTTCACACTTGTTTCCAGACTTTGTGCTAAGAGCTCTATGTACGTTAATTTATTCCTTACAGTAGCCCAGTTGAGAAAACTGGATGACGGAAGCAGAATTCACTACATGTCCAATGAGTATGTGTTAGATAATGGGCAAATGAAGTAGTGACTAAGTGGAAGAATTAAGTAGTAAAGTCATTTTTATATTTTGGCTCTCTTTGTCTTCAGGACAGCAGACGATCTCTGAGACATCTTACTAGATTGAGGTGTCCTACATCCTGTGTTTAGGATCCCCAGGTGCCCATGACAGGAGGGAGTTTGAATAAATAGTATCGAATAAAAATCCCTGGTTAGGAGACATAATTTCCCAGCCCCTCCTTGGAATGAAAGACAGGCCCTAGACATCGTAGCCTTTGGGCAGATCATTATCTCTTGGTGGGGGGAGGTGTGCTGCTCATTCTGGAATCTCTTTCCCTCTATACTGCATGCCCCCAGGCCTCCTGCCTGGTCCTCCAAACTTCTGTAGCACCAGTGAACACACAGGGTCCTAGGCTGGAAAGAACCTTCAACAGGAATAATACTGTGGCCGATGTCCTCAGAGATTGAAATGGATTTCCTCTTCTGCAGCTTTGGGCTGGAAGATGGCAGGCTTCTATAATTATGGCAGATTGGGGGCTGGGGTGTGAGGCCAAGAACTTGTGGGCCTCTGTCTCAGAGCCACCGTTCCAGGAGGTAGCATCAGTTAGGGGCCAGAGATACAAGGTGGTGAGCTCCGGAGCCTTGCACGGGCTCAGACCCCAAAGCTGCATGTTAACCATCCCAGGAGAGCAGAAGAGATGCCTTCTCATAGGTACCAGCTGGAGCCTGCGAAATGGTTTCAACATGAAAAACCGAGAGGGTGGATGTACATCATGTTAAGCCCTGCAGCAGACTTTTGCATTCATTTTAGATCGAGATTGTGTAACCCGCATAACTGTTACAGAACCAGGCTGGAACGCTGGTGGAAAAGCTAAGCAGCACTCGGAGATCTTGGTAGATTGGAGATTTATTTAATAGTGGCGGGCTCAGAGGAGACGGTTTCTCCAAAGATCTGAGCGCCAAATGCAAATGGGAAACGTAATTTATAGTCGTCAGCTTCCACATCTGTGGGGGGTTTTGGGCACACGGCAAGCAGCTCAAGAAGAACCCGGAAGAGGGGTCTCCAAGCTAGAGACCAGAGCTTGTTTTAGTCCCGTGGGCCATCTTATGGTGTAAAACTTTATTCATTTTCCCAACATAACAATCAGATTTTGGCATATCGCAAAGTCCTGCCAATTAAATCACCTCTAATAATAGCTGAGAGTTACTGCGCACTCATTGCAATTAGACTCCACAGGCATGATCTGATAGAAGGATCTCAACAAGGGCGCCTGGGTGGCTCGGTGGGTTGAGCGTCCGACTTCAGCTCAGGTCATGATCTCGCGTTTGTGAGTTTGAGCTCCGCGGGGCTCTGTGCTGACAGCTCAGAGCCTGGAGCCTGCTTCAGATTCTGTGTCTCCCTCTCTGCCACTCCCCACTCACACTCTGTCTCTTTCTCAAAAATAAGTAAATATTTTTTAAAAAAATTTTAGGGGCGCCTGGGTGACTAGTTGGTTAAGCAGCCGACTTCAGCTCAGGTCATGAACACACGGTCCATGAGTTCGAACCCCATGTCGGGATCTGTGCTGACAAGTCCTGCTTTGGATTCTGTGTCTCCCTCTTTCTCTGCGCCTCCCCCACTAGTGCTCTGTCTCTCTCGCTCTCAAAAATAAACACACACACACACAAATTTTAATAAAATAAAAAATGTTTAAAAAGGAAAGATCTCAACAATCCAAAGAGACAATTGTTAGTACTACTCTCATTTTATAGTTGAGGAACCAAAGTTCACATGGCTCACATGTGGTGTCCCAAGCCTTGCTGATGGAGGGGGAAACTGATCCCAGGTCTGTGTGACTCCTGCGTTTCCATGATATTTGGCCAGAGTATGAGTCAAGCCCGGATTTGGTTGGCCCCACCATTTAACCGGTGGAGTTTAAAAGCCATGAATCTCAAGGGCGCCTGGGTGGCTCAGTTGGTTGAGCATCCCATCCAGCTCTTGGTTTCAGCTCAGGTCATGATCTCACTGTTCATGAGTTTGAGCCCCGAATTGGGTTCTCTCAAGGGAGCCTGCTTGAGAGTCTCTGTCTCCCTCTCTCTCTCTGCCCCTCCCCGACTCATGCTCTCTCTCAAAATAAATAAATAAACTTAAAAAAAATAAAAGGAATCTCAGAGTCACAGAATTATACCAGGGATCCTCAGCAAGTTCTAAGAATGCAGACGAAAGATCCCTCATGAGGGGAGCCATCCACAGCCAGGAGTCTGAGCAAACAACCTGTCCTCCCTGGTCAGGGAGGCAGGTGTCTACCTCTCCCATCCCTATCCACGCCTGTTCTCTCTCAAGATTCAGCACAAGGGAACTCCCTTTCCTTCTGGAAATGCCTGGAGCTGCTGGCCCCAGCACCCAAAGTATCTGTTGATTATTGAAGATCCCAAAGTCACTACTGAAGCTCTTTTAGCACATTGCATCCCAGGATAATGCACTTCTCTGAACTTTGGTTCCTTTCTCCGTCAACTTGGGAATTTGGTCAGCTTTGGCAATGCCAGATCTTCCAGAACAGCCCTGTTCAACACAACTTCCTACAATGATGGAAATGTTCTTCTGTCCAATATGGCAGCCACTAGCCACATGTGGCTCTTGGCCCTCTACATGTGGTCTAATGTGACTGAGGAATTAAATTGTTAATTTTACACAAGTTTGATAGATTTCAGTTTATCACTTGCATTTTATTTCAAGTAGGCCCCACACCCAATGTGGAGCTTGAACTCATGACCCTGAGTCTCATGCCCTACTGACTGAGCCAGACATACCCCAAATAGATTTCAATTTAAATAGCCATGGGTGGCTAGTGGGTATCATATTGGATGCTACAGTTCTAGAATTAGTATTAAGATAATTTCTGGGTCCCACAAAATACAGGAGCCTATTCTGTATTACCAGTAATATCACTATAGTAACCAATAGGACACCCCAGGATGGCTTGAGGGGTTATTAACCCTTCCACACTTAGATCAGCCATCCAGCAAAGCCAGGGGAAGTGGGTTAGGTGGGTGGGGGGCAGGTGTAAATATTCTAAAAACAAGCCAAAAAGCAATGCTCGCCATGTAAACACCTTCAAAATTAATTGCCTGGGGGTGCCTGGGTCGTTCAGTCAGTTGACCATCAGACTCTTGATTTTGGCTCCGGTCAAGATCTCATGGTTCATGGGATCAAGGCCCGCCTCCAGCTCTGCATTGACAGCCTGGAGCCTGCTTGAGATTCTCTCTCTCTCTCTCTCTCTCTCTCCCTCTCTCTCTCTGCCTCTCCCCTGGTCTCTTCCACCTGCATGCACGTGCATGCTCTCTCTCTTAAAATAAACAAACATTTTTTATAAAAAAGCTATTTCCTGGCTGGCATGCATGAGTTCCTGGTGCCCTGAATCTTCCTCTATCGGCATTTTGTTGCCACCACTGTCTCTCACATTGGTTCCCATGTTTTTAATTTTCCATCTTAACAAAGCCATTAATTAGCACAGCAGCTCTCTGAAGGGAATATCATGATCCCCACTTCCTAGATCAGGACACTGATGCTCAGACAGTTCAATGGCTTCTTTGAACCAGAGAAAACTGTCACTCCATACAATGAGGCTCAAGGCAACTGGCCTATCGTCCCACACTTGGAAATGATGGAAACCTGAATCTGTGACCCTCATTTGTCTTTTTTTTTTTACTGAAGTATCATTAACATAGAATGTTATATTCCTTTCAAGTGTACAATGTATTGACTCAACGATGCCATCCATTACTAAGTGCTCCCCCTGCAGGCCACACAACGTTATTGCAGTATTATTGAGTATACTCCCCAAGCTGTGCTCTCCGTCACTGTGACTCACTCATTTTATTACTGGAAGTTTGTACTTCTTCATCCTCTTTATCTGTTTCACCCATGCCCTCACCTACCTTCCCTCTGGTGACCACCAGTTTTTTCTCTGTGTTTAAGAGTCTGGTTTGGGGCTTCAAATGTCCATCCACCGAAGATGTGGTATATACAAACAATGGAATATTACTCGGCGATCAAAAAGAATGAAATCTTGCCATTTGCAATAACATGCATAGACCTGGAGTGTATTATGCTAAGCAAAATAAGTCAGTCAGAGAAAGACAAATATCATAGGATTTCACTCCTATGTGGAATTTAAGAAACTAAACAGATGAACATAGGAGAAGGGAAGCAAAAATAAGATAAAAACAGAGACAAACCATAAGAGACTTGTAAATACAGAGAACAAACTGAGGGCTGCTGGAGGGGATGTGGGTGGGGGATGGGCTAAATGGGTGATGGGCATTAAGGAGGGCACCTATTGGGATGGGCACTGGGTGTTTTATGTAAGGGATGAATCACTGGGTTCTACTCCTGAAACCAAGACTACACTGTATGTTAACCAACTTGGATTTAAATTTTAAAAATAAATTTTAAAAAAAGAATCTGGTTTGGAGCTTATTTTTTTGTTTGTTTGTTTCTTTGTTCATTTTCTTTGTTTTTTAAATCCTATGGTATTTGTCTTACTCTGTCTGACTTATTTCACTGAGCATAATACCCTCCAGGCCCATCTACACTGTTGCAAATGGCAAGACCCTTTTAGGCTGTCTATACCTTTGTGGCCTGCGGGTATTTACTGAACACACAAAGCAGAGAAAGGAGCTCTGGGCCTGAGCAAAGAGCAGATGGAGCCTGGTTTGACAGAAGAGAGAGAGTGTGGGCACATCACACGTGGTACTGTCGGGACCCTTTGTGGGGCTCTGTTCAACTTCACTGTGCTGTGTGACCTACAGCTCATCTCTCCACCTCTCTGGGCTTTGGTTACCTTCTCTGGACAACCCAGGTGGGGTACACCAAGTGTCTCTAGGGACTCAGATGCTTAGGACTTGAGAAATTAATGGAGTGCTTGCTGCTTGCTGTATGCCTAGCACCGCATTCCAGGGATATCCAGGGAGGCGGGACTTCCAGAAACTTTGTCAGTCGGTCTTCACCATCTTCAAAGTCACCTAACCTGTGGAAATGTGTGTAGAGGGGACAGACAAGGACCTGGATTCGCCATCCTGGGCCTGCCAATTCAAGCTGTGTGACCTTGAGCAGGTCACATAACCTCTCTGAACCTTAGTTAAGTCCATTATAAAGTAGGGAAACCACCACCCACCTCAGAGATCGGGGTGAGGACCACACGAGACAACTAAGCAGTGCGTGTCAGTGATATTTGTACCATGAATGTCACTTCTTTCCCCTTCCTTTTCTCAGCCAACCGAGAGAGAGAGAGAGCACCCACTGTCTGCCAAGAAGCTTCTCTCATCAGTCAAGACTCACTGCAGATTACTACGCAGCCCATCTCCATCCCTGATCTGTGGCTCCAAGTCCTGCTGGATGCCCCCAACATACCAAACCTGTCTGGCATGACAGGAGACAGAGATAAGAAAAAGAAACTCAGGTCACGGTGACTGGGAGTGAGGCCCTTCTCCCCAGGATCAGATCCTTGGCCAAAAGTTCCCCCTTCTGGGCCCAGACAGGCTGGAAAGCTGCTCTTCTGAAGGTTCCACCCAAAGATCCCACTCATATATCATCCTTCAAGCAGGAACAGCTCCCACAGCTACAAGAGAGAGACATCTGTCCCTCTCCTTCCCACCAACACCCAGAATGAGCCTAATTAGACCGTATCTTCTTTCAGCTGCCACTGTGATCAATGCCACGAAAGTGTTCAAACAGGGTAGCTCCAAACACAGATGCCAGAAATGCCACACATTCCCTAACCCCAGGACCCGGGTGCTTTGGCCGGTGTCAAGAGACTGGAATCACACTGCAAAGACCTGTAGAGGGCAGAGGAAGATGAGATTTTTCTGGAAGGAAGTAAACATTTTCTCAAAATGGGCTAAGAGCCAAGCTAACTTTTGAAATTTTATTCCTGAATTTTGGATCTCTGATGAGAAATTATATCAGTCAGGGTCTTGGCAGGAAACAGAAACTCATTCAGCTGGTGTGTTTGAAGAGACATTTAATGAAGGGACGAGGGTGGGCACACAGGGGTGGGCAGGATTCGGAGAACCCACAGGGCATGTTGAGGGACCCAGGGACCAACCATAGCAGAAGCCAGGACCGGCCCTGAACCCAAAAGGACAGGGAGAGGAAAAGTTACTGTCAGAGTCCATTTAATTGCTAGACCCTGCAAAAGGGGCCACCTATACCCAGTATAAAACCACAGCAGAGCAGAGAGGAGAAGGGTACACTCAACCAGACCCCAAACTCCTCTCTTCCCAGTGTCCAGCTGCCCCCCTGGCCAAACCCAATCAGAAGCCAAAGGTCAAGAGCCCTGCAGGTGCAGCCCAGAGTAACAGGGTCCTGGGGCACAGAGCAGGACAGGGAAGCAGTGAAGATGTACATCAACAGAGGCAGAGTATCCAAGGCAGAAGAAAAAGCTTGTGGTACCATGTCTCAACACTTGTGCATGGAAGCTAAGTAACACCGAACAAAATTCCCTTCTTTTCCTTGACCTCAGTATCCGTGTCTATAAATGGCATATTGTACAATTTAGAAAATTAGAAACCATGTTTACAGAGCACTTGGCATGGAAGAGTCAGATACTCAGTGATGTGGAGACGGTTGGAAAATCACAGGCCCTGGGCTCAGATACCTGGGTTTCCTATCCTGGCTCTATCAGTCCCCTGTCGTGTGACTTTGGGAAAGCAACTTATCTGAACAAGCGCATCACCTAAACAGGTGTTGTAAGAACACCTGCTTCAAAGGGTGATGTATGTAAAGTGTTTAGCACAGTGCCTAACACAGAGAGTGCCAATCAATCGTTGACATTGCTTTTCTCGTTGATAAAAATTGAGGAAAATGTACCTTTCAGGTATGGCTGGAGGCATGTATTTCCCTCCTCTTGACTTTGCAGGGGCTGCTGAACTTGAATTTCAGTGGTCTCCATTCGGCAGAGCCTCTTTCATGCTTGTGATTCTTTCCAAGCTCAGACTCACAAGCCTCAGGAAAGACAGACCTTCCCACAGACTTGGCTCCCACCCTCCACAATCCGGCTGCTCCTCTACCCAGAGAGGAGAGCTACACTCAACTGACAGATCGTGGAAGGAGGCCCAGCTAGAGGAAAGGATGCTTGTCCCCCCTCCGTGTCCTACGACAGAGATGATGATTTCCCTAAATCAAGATGAAGCTGGAGACACGGCCCAGAAAACCTGGGCTTTGACAATCCTTTTCCAGTTGAAGGAATCGGTGTGCTCTGACCCAGGCTCACATCTCAGCTGTGAGCAGCCAGAGGACTGGGGTGTCCTTACCCAACTTGCTGCCCCAGCACCTGGCCCAGGGCCTTGGTGATACACTTGACCACCCACACTGTGCCAGACCCTGGTTGTACTTCAACAGACAAAGCAGACACATCATGGCCTCGTGATGCTTGCACACTGGCAGGAGAGTGAGGAATTTTACAAGTACGATTTTTACAAATGATACAGCTGTTATGGAAGGTAATATAGGAGATCTCTGCTGATTAAGATACACAAGGTTGCAAAGGACCATTTTCCCCATGATTAACAGAAAAAAAATCAGATAAACTAGATAGCATACTTGTCTTTAAAATCACCAGAGTGGTGGATGCAACAATGTTTAAATGAACCAGATTCCAGAGAGAGACAAGCACTTAATCACTGAGGAAACAGCACCCCCCATCCTCATACCTGGTGTCTGTGACCCAATCTGGGTATGTGCAGGCAGAGCACGAGGCTTGCCATATAGGCAGAGGAACTTTGCTGAAACAAGGATAAACCAGCACACTTTTGGCAACAATGTGGGCTGGCATGACAGATTGGAATCTAGAAGAGTCCAAATGCAATAATAAATCTCTTGGGCAAACAGTTCTCTCCCACATGAATTGTGCTGAATAAGCAGCTGTGGGGGTGGAACTGGAAAGCAAGCATGGATATTGCCATTTTGTACAGTACTTGGGATGAATCTAGAGATGACCTAAAACTAACTAAGGCTGTAAACCAAAACCCTGCTAGCCCTGATCCTAATAAGATCAAAGAACCAGTCTCTCAGCATGGAAAGTTCAATATCGGGACAAAAGACAAAGAGAGAACTCTGCTGTCTCCTTTGGACCACAAGTAAACTAAATTAAACTAATTGGGTTTCATGTCAGCCCAGCTCAGCTTCATCATTATGGGATCTGAATGATCACCTCTCACCCCAGCTTCCCAACAGGGAAAAGGGAAATGTCCTCCCTTTAAAAAAAAAAAAAAAAAAAAAAGTTGTCTAATTCACTCTTTACTGTTCTTTTAATTAAAATGTCCAAAATATAATAGAAAATTACAAAACAGTGTGAAAAGGCAAGAACATGTGGCCTATAATCAAGAGAAAAGATAGCCAGATAGATAGACCCACAGAAGACCCAGACACAGAAAGGAGCAAACTAAGGACCCTAAAATAATTGTTATAAACACATTAGAGATGTTTACAAGAAAATACATGCAGAATGAGTGGACTGGTAGGGAATTTTAGAAGGTAAAGGAGACATTTATAAAAAGAACAAATTGGAAATTCAAGATCTTGAAAATACAGTATCTAAAATGGAGAATTCAGGGAATGGGCTTAACAGCAAAAACTGGACTTGGCAGAAGAAACAACCAGTGAGCTCGAAGAGCAGTCAATATAAATACCCACACTGAAGCACAGACAGAAGAAAATATGGAGGAGAGGGTGCGAGAGAGAGAGAGAGAGAGAGAGAGACTTGTAAAATGACATCTAATGATCTAACATATGTATAATTGAAAAAGTAAAGTAGAAATATTATCAGAATATGTAACCCATATGCATGCTCCTATCTTAGGTCTTTAAATGTGTTGTTCCCCAAGGGGTGCCTGGGTGGCTCAGTTGGTTAAGCGTCCGACTTCAGCTCAGGTCATGATCTCGCGGTTCATGAGTTCAAGCCCCGCATTGGGCTCTGTGCTGTCAGCTCAGAGCCTGGAGCCTGTTTCAGACTTGTGTCTCCTTCTCTCTCTGCCCCTCCCCCACTTGTGCACTGTCTCACTCTGTCTCTTAAAAATAAATAAATGTAATAAATAAATAAATAAATAAATAAATAAATAAATAAATATGTTGTTCCCTGTGCTTAGGGCTCAGAAATCCACATAGATCATTTCATCACATCCCTCAGGGTTTTGCTCAAATGTTTCTATCAGTGAGGTGTCCCCTGACCACCCTATAAAAAAATCTACATTCACCTACTCTCCCATTCATAGCTGGAATTTCTCCTCCCCCTACTTGCTTATTTTCTTTAGCTCCTGTTACCATTAACAAACATTATATTTTATTTATCTTGTTAGTTACTTCTCTCATCTGCTAGAATATATGTTTCCTGAGGGCATTTTCATCTGTTTTGTTCACTGTTGAATTTCCAACACCTAGAACATAATAGGTACTCAATAAATATTACTGATAAAATAATAGTGAGATTTAAGCCTACTCAAAATTGAAAGAAGGCATAAAGAAAGAGCTTTGGGCTGTAAGTGTAAAGATGAGTGTATTAGACAGGTCTCCTTTAAATGTAAGTGACAGAGATCTAACTCAAAATGGCCTTAGCAAAATAGATAATGTACTGGGTTGTGTGACTGAAAGGTACATAGTTTCATGCTTTAGGCATGACTACCTCTAGTTGCTGATGTGATATTGCGAGAAATGGTCTATCTTTGTCTCTGGTTCTCCTTTCCCCTGTCTGAGTTTCATTCTCAACCAGGCTTTCTCCAGCAGGTAGTAAAGAAGGACCCAGAAACTCCAGTTCTGTGTGCTTTTAACTTAACCACTCAATGAGAAGAAACCTTTTTCCCTAGTAGTTCCAGGAAAAATCCCAGTGCTTTGCTTGTTGGCAAGGCTTGAGTCATAGTCATTTCTGAACAAACTCACTGTGGTCAGGGAGATAGAGAGCACCGATTACTCAGGTCTTGGTCATGTGGCCACCCTTGGAATTGGGGCATGGGCTCCTGCCTATCAAACCATATGGCCTGAGAACAGGGGCAACTCCAAGGAAAATCAATGTGCAATCTCTTGAAGAAGGAAGAAGTGCAGGGTAGAAAAAAGCACATGTCTATTTATGTAAGCATCATCTTGAGTGCAGGATAGGGCAAGCAAGAGTGTACCAAGAGAATGTTTGAGGCCAGGGAGACCGTGAAGCATTCCAGGAAAAAAAAAAAATAAGTTCTATTCAGTTGGAAAGAGCAAGGAAGGAGTGGTTGGAAAAGGAGGAGTTAGTTAAACAGAGGCTTAACCTTGCAGAGCCTTTTAAACCAAATCTAGAAGTTTTGATTTAATACTAAAAGCAAAGGGAAGCCTTTGAAACATTCCAAGCAGGAGATTTAAATGTTAACCTGTTTTAAAGACATCCCATTAACTACCCTACTTAGAATGGATCAGACAGGAATAAGACTGGATCCAGCCACCTATTAGATGTGACCACTGTCCAGAAGAGGGAGATGATGGAGATCTATGAAGGGGACAATGGGGACAGAGAAAGTAACAATATTTGAGAGACAATTTGGAGATACAACTCAAACATTCTCTAAACTGATTAGGATTTATCAATGGCTTTCAAAGACTTGCCTGGAACATCACTCAGCTGTCTGCCACTTCTCTGCTCTTCCTCCAGGGTTATAAGAAGTCCTAGTAGGAAGGTAATGTTCCCATCTCCTTCCCTTCCTCTCTCCTCTGCTAACCTCACTCCAGGGCAGATCCAGGCAAGTTTTTCCAGCAGTGAGCCCCTGCTGTGAAATCACATGTACGTGAGCTGTATAAATCTGTGTGGATAATAAAGGTAAGTGAAGAGAGCTCATGCTGGCACCACCTGGGGCAAGCACATTGCCCTAGAGTCAAACAGAGCCAGGTTTTATTCCTGCCTTTGCCATTTATTAGCTGTGTGCCCTTGAGCAAGTTACTTAACCTCTCTGAACCTCAACTTCCTCATGTGGAAAATGAATATAGGACATTAGCTCACAGAGCAGTTATGAGATTTAAATGATTTTGTGCATCTGAGGGCCAAGAATAGCGCCTGGCACACAAAGTGAACTCCACTGAGATGGGTTCCGTTTCCCTCCCCATCCTTCTTCCTTAGGTGCCTAAGGACCTATTTTCACCTATTTCCCTTTTTGACAGCCATCCTTCATCATGCCCCAGTTTTATGATATAATTTTGATAAATTAAGTTCAAATACTTGAGAGTCATCTAATTCACTGTGTACAGCTTCAATGACAATTACTAAATGTCCCAAGCCTCTTGGCAGGACACTACGGCTGTTGTGTAGCCTCGGGGTATTGATTAGGTCCTACCGGACCACGAGTTCATATGTCTGGACTAATAAGGAGGAAATGGCACTTGGCAAATAGAAGTTAATATACCTCTTTAATTGTTTGGGGCACTGGTTAGACTCCTAGACATTAAAAAATTACTTTCATTCCCCCAGAAACAGGCAGCTCCCCACTACCCACTTACACACAGTACCTACTCAGTGTTAGTCATCCCCACTGCAGCTGGTAGTTACAAAGTTCAGGGGAAATGAGGAAAAAAAATAACTCAAAACCCTTGGGTATGAGTATAACCTGTGACTTGCTTCCAACCAGTGGAATATAGCAAAAGTGATACGTGTTTACATACAACTGTTTCTGTGATTATGTTGCATTAGATTAGCACCCATCTTGGTGGAATCTCTCACTCTCCTGCTGGTTTTGAGCAAGCAAACAGCCATTTTAGGGCGTGCCATGTGTCAAGGGACTATAGGCAGGCTCTAGGAGCTAAGCGCAGCCTTTACCAAGAGCCATCAAGAAACAGAAGCCCCAAGTCTCATAGCTCAAAACACTGAAATCTACCAAGAGCTGTACTAGTTTGGAAGTGAATCCTTCCTTCATCAAGCATCCAAATGAGAACCCAGACCTGCTATGATCTTCATTACAATCTCCCAAAAGACCCACCTGAGCCATGTCCAGACTCCTAACCCATAGAAACTGTGAGATCATAAATGTGAGTTGTTTTAAGCCACAAGTTTAATAGTAATACTGTTACACAGCCACAGAAAACTGATATATATGGTAAGTGCTAAATGAATGGATTAACATCCCAGAGAATGAAAACTTAGGGAAAATTTCTAATCAGAAAAGGGGCAGACCAAGACCACTTGATTGAACACACAAATATTTATTCTAAACTCTATTTATGCAGAGGACTAGCTAATTATGCTGAGCGCTGGTGGGGATGGTTCATTAGCCAGGATAGGCCAACTGCTATAACAACTTCAAGACATTAATGAGGTTTAGCACACAGTAATGGCTTATCTCTTCCTCACACCAGAATCCAGTGTAGGCTGTAGAGGGATAGGAAGGGAATTAACCTCTGTCTGCTCCATGCAGCCATTCAGGGACCCAGGCTCCTGCATCTCATGGCTTCCCCATCCCCTAGGCCTCAGGGCCTTCCCCTGGTCCTTCCAGCTGGCAGACAAGAGAAGAGAGAGCACATGAGAAGCATAGGGTGTCTTTTTAGTGAGAGGCAAGCTTAGGAAGTGGACAAGTCACTTCTGTCCTCATTCCTTGGCCACAACTCAGTCACATGGTTTCACCTGACTGCAAGGGATGCTGGGAAATGTCATCCAGCTTCTGCCCACAAGGAAAATGGAAGGCTCTGGTGAACCCATACTAGTCCCTGCTCCAGAAGAGAACAGTGAAGATACCAGAATACTTAAGCACAGCCTTGCCCCCAAGTGATTCATAATATACTGAAAACAGGCAAGTAGCAGCTAATTATAACACACAGTCCAATATGAAATATTCTTGAGAGAGACAGAGAGACCTAGACGGAGACAGAGACTGAGAGAAACAGAGGCAACTTGATGTAATAGAGACTCAGCTCTGCCTTTTGTTGACTTTTGATCCAGATCTATTTACTTACCTTCTCTGAGATCCGGTGTCCTCACTTGCAAATTTGAGAAAATGCCTTAGCTTCTCAGTTCCCTCGCCTATTAAATGGAAGTAATATTGCTTCCCTCAAAAGTCTACTGTGCAGATGAGATAATCCACGCAAATAAAATGCTAAGCAGAGTATCTGACACACAGCAAAAGATTCTATAATAGCTGTTATTGTAAATTATCATCATCATTATCAGTATTATTATTATACCTCGCTGGGTCCCAAAAGGACTTGGAACTGTTTCAGAAAGAATAATGAGGAGCCAAGATGGCAGAACAGCATGGAAGCTTTTTGTGTGTCTCGCGTCCATGAAATACAGCCAGACCATCACTAAACCATCCTACACACCTAGAAAACTGATTGGAGGATTAACACAACAATCTGCACAACCTGAACCACAGAATTCAGCAAGTATGCGGCGTGGAGAGGTGAACTTGGGGACCACGAAGCCACGAAAGGTAAGGAACCCATTTTGCGGGCAGAGAGAGGACAGAGACTGGGGAGGGGGTAGCATACGGGAAAAGCACCCCTCCCCAAAAGCAGCTGGAGACAAAGTGGAAAATTGGAAACAGCCACAGGGACTAAACCAAAAAGGGAGAAAGGAGAAAGGAGAAAGGAGAGGGTTTAAACTCCATTAAGACTGTAAACAAGGGGAGCGCAAAGTCTGCAACTCCACAGCTCAATACCTGGCGGTGCTCTGGTGGGAAGGGCGAATCCCCAGGAAGAGAGTAGGGTCCGGGAGGTTCTCGGGCCACACGGGGAAAAGCGGTTCCACTGCTGGAAGGACATTTGGTAGAGACTGTTGAAGCCACCTGGTCCCAGCAGACCCCGGAAGGCGGCCACATTCGGTGGTGCTGGAACAAGGTCGTTGAGGGTGTAGCCTGGTGCCAGACGTGTGTCATGATTTTCCATAATCCCTGAAACGCTGCTGCTACACTATCTCGCGAACTTTTTCTGGGGTGGACTGGCACCTGGCCACAGTCTCAGGGCACCGGCAGCAGCAGGATCTGGCGAGCGTTCCTGGGTGCAGCGGAAATTCGTCCATTGCTCATTCGGCCATCACTCGGTGAGACCCTCCCACAGAGGGGCGGAGCGGGTCAAGGGCACAGTCATTCGAAAGTAAGGGGCCGGGAAAAACAGCCGTGTCTGAGAAAAAACTCAGGAGAGAGGTATTGCCTGGGGCTTGGTCACAGACAGTGAAATAGCGGGGAGTGGACGAGAGCTGAAGACGGAAGACCGGTGCGCGACTGCTGATCCGTGGAACAGACCGGGTGGCTGGATGGCGCCATTTTTCACCGCTCCCGCACATGCGCGTAGGCACCTACGAGCCCCGCAACAATCCACCCCAGGAGGCTAGCAGCGCCATCTAGTGGAGAGCGGAGCTGTTACACCGAGCCCCACCCAACTGGGCCAACTTGGCTCTCAAGAACACAAGTCTCACCCCCGGCTTAGTTTATGGAATATAAAGAGCTACATAGACTGACTTCTAGGGGAAAATGAAACAATTTCAGTCCTACTTCAATCTGTTGGCAGGTTCATCTGTTCAATTTTCTTTTTTTTTCTTTTTCCTTTTACTCTTTCACAATTCTTTTTCTTTTTCTTGAATACAGAAAGAAAAAATTCATTTTTATTTTCAATTTTGATTAAAAATATCTGTCTTTAATTTTTATTACCATATTTTTTACTTTTGTGTAACTTTTTCAAATTCTACTTTACGTCTGTCATTTTATTTTAGTCTACTTCAGTGTACTCGCTTTTTCAAATTTTCAATTTCCTTTTTTTCTTCCCTTTTATTTTTGTCTCTTTTTCATTTCTTTTTCTTGAATGCAGAAAGAAAAACTTCATTTTTATTTTCAATCTCTTTTTAAAATATTTTTATTTAATTTTTATTACCATATTTTTTGCTTTTATGTAAATTTTTTCAAATTCTATCTCACTCCCATCATTTTATTTCAGTCTACTACAGTCTATTCACTATTTCAGATTTTCAAATGATTTCTTTTTTCTTTTTTCTTTTATCTTTTCTTTCTTTTATCTTTTTTCTCTTTTTCATTTCTTTTCTTTTTTTCTTAAATACAGAAAATGAAAAAATTCATATTTATTTTTAATTTTTATTAAAAATATTTTTCTTTAATTTTTTTCTACTATATTCTTTACTTTTGTGTATATTTTTTCAAGTTCTATTTTACCCCTATCATCTCATTTTAGTTGACTTCAGTGTACTCATTTTTTTTAATTCTCAAACGATTTCCTCTTTTTTTTCTCCCCCCCCCTTTTTTTCTCTCTAATCTGTCAAACCATTTTTAACACCCAGACCAAAACACACCTAAGATCTAGCATCATCCATTCAATTTGTGTGTGTGTGTTTTTAATTTTTAATTTTAAAATTTTTATTTTAATTTTTTTTAATTTCAGTTTTTCTACCTCATTAATTCCTTTTCTCCCTTCAAAATGACAAAACGAAGGAATTTGAAAGAAAGAGCACGAAGAAATGACAACCAGGGATTTAACCAACACAGATACAAGCAAGATGTCTAAACCAGAATTTAGAATCACGATAATAAGAATACTAGATGGAGTCAAAAATAGATTAGAATCCCTTTCTGCAGAGATAAAAGAAGTAAAAAATATCAAGAATGAAATTTAAAATGCTATAACTGAGCTGCAATCACGGATGGATGCAGGGGCAGCAAGGATGGACAAGGCAGAACAGAGAATCAGTGATATAGAGGACAAACTTATAGAGAATAACGAAGCAGAAAAAAAAAGAGAGAGAGATTAAGGCAAAAAAGCACGATTTAGGAATTATGGAAATCAGTGACTCATTAAAAAGGAACAAAATCAGAATCATAAGGGTCCCAGAAGAGGAAGAGAGGAAAATAGGGGTAGAAGGGTTATGTGAGCAAATCATAGTGGAAAACTTCCCTAACCTGGGGAAAGACACAGACATCAAAATCTGGGAATCACAGAGAACCCCCATGAGATTCAACAAAAACCAACCATCAACAAGGCATCTCATAGTCAAATTCACAAAATACTCAGGCAAGGAGAGAATCATGAAAGCAGCAAGGGAAAAAAAGTCCCTAACCTACAAGGGAAGACAGATAAGGTTTCCAGCAGACCTATCCACAGAAACTTGGCAGGCCAGAAAGGAGTGGCAAGATATATTCAGTGTGCTGAATCAGAAAAATATGCAGCCAAGAATTCTTTATCCAGCAAGGCTGTCATTCAAAATAGGAGAGATAAAAAGTTTCCCAGACAAACACAAATTAAAGGAGTTTATGACCACTAAACCAGCCCTGCAAGAAATTTTAAGGGGAACTTTCTGAGGGGACAAAAGATAAATATATATATATATATATATATATATATATATATATATTCCAAAAGCAACAAAAGATTAGAAAGGACCAGATAACACCACCAGAAACTCCAACTCTATGAGCATCCTAATGGCAATAAATTCATATCTTTCAGTACTCACTCTAAACATCAATGGACTCAATGCTCCAATCAAAAGACATAGGGTAACAGAATGGATAAGAAAACAAGATCCATCTATATATTGTTTACAAGAGACCCACTTTAGACCTAAAGACACCTTCAGATTGAAAATAAGGGGATGGAGAACCATCATCATGTTAATGGCCAACAAAAGAAAGCCGGAGTAGCCATACTTATATCAGACAATCTAGACTTTAAAATAAAGACTGTATCAAGAGATGCAGAAGGACATTATATCATAATCAAGGGGTCTATCCACCAAGAAGACCTAACAATTGTAAACATTTATGCACCAAATATGAGAGCACCCAAATATATAAATCAATTAATCACAAACATAAAGAAACTCATCGATAAGAATACCATAATAGTAGGAGACTTCAACACCCCACTCACAGCAATGGACAGACCATCTAATCAAAAAATCAACAAGGAAACAATGGCTTTGAATGACACACTGGACCAGATGGACTTAACAGATATATTCAGAACATTTCATCCTAAAGCAGCAGAATATACATTCTTCTCCAGTGCACATGGAATGTTCTCCAGAATAGACCATATACTGGGAAAAAATCAGCCCTCAACAAGCACAAAAAGATCAAGATCATACCGTGCATATTTTCAGACCACAACGCTATGAAACTCAAAAGAAAAAAATTTGGAAAGGTAACAAATACTTGGAGACTGAAGAACATCCTACTAAGGAATGAATGGACTAACCAAGCAGTTAAAGAGGTAATTAAAAAGTATATGGAAGTCGATGAAAATGATAACACCACAACCCAAAGCCTCTGGGTCGCAGCAAAGGCGGTCATAAGAGGAAAGTATATAGCAATCCAGACCTTCCCAAAGAAGGAAGAAAGATCTCAGATACACAACCTAACCTTACACCTTAAGGAGCTGGAAAAAGAACAGCAAATAAAACCCAAAACCAGCAGAAGACAGGAAATAATAAAGATTAGAGCAGAAATTGATGCTATCAAAACAACAAAAACAAAAACAGTAGAACAGATCAATGAAACCAGAAGCTGGTTCTTTGAAAGAATTAACAAAATTGATAAACCACTAACCAGTTTGATCAAGAAGAAAAAGGAAAGGACCCAAATGCATAAAATCAAGAATGAAAGAGGAGAGATCACAACCAACACAACAAAAATAAAAACAATAAGAGAATATTATGAGCAATTATATGCCAACAAAATGGGTAATCTGGAAGAAATGGACAAATTCCTAGAAACATATACACTACCAAAACTGAAACAGGAAGAAATAGAAAATTTGAATAGACCCATAACCAGTAAGGAAATCGAATTAGTAATCAAAAATCTGCCAAAAGCAAGAGTCCAGGGCCAGATGGCTTTCCAGGGGAATCCTACCAAACATTTAAGGAAGAGTCAACACCTATTCTCTTGAAACTGTTCCAAAAAATAGAAATGGAAGGAAAACTTCCAAACTCTTTCTATGAAGCCAGCATTACCTTGATTCCAAAACCAGACAGAGACCCCACTAGAAAGGAGAACTATAGACCAATTTCCCTGATGCACATGGATGAAAAAATCCTCAACAAGATATTAGCCAACTGGATCCAACAATACATTTAAAAAAACATTCACCACGACCAAGTGGGATTTATACCTGGGATGCAGGGCTGGTTCAATATCCGCAAAACAAGTAACGTGATTCGTCACATCAGTAAAAAAAAAAAGACAAAAACTACATGATCCTTTCAATAGATGCAGAGAAAGCATTTGACAAAATACAGCATCCTTTCTGGATAAAAACCCTCAAGAAAGTAGGGATAGAAGGAGCATACCTCGAGATCATAAAAGCCATATATGAACGACCCAATGCTAATATCATCCTCAATGGGGAAAAACTGAGAGCTTTCCCCCTAAGGTCAGGAACAAGACAGGGATGTCCACTCTCGCCACTGTTAATCAACATAGTACTTGAAGTCTTATCCTCAGCCATCAGAAAATACAAAGAAATAAAAGGCGTCCAAATCGGCCAGAAGGAGGTCAAACTTTCACTCTTTGCAGATGACATGATACTCTATATGAAAAACCCAAAAGATTCCACCAAAGAACTGCTAGAACTGATTCATGAATTCAGCAAAGTTGTAGGATATAAAATCAATGCACATAAATTGGTTGCATTCCTATACACCAACAATGAAGTGACAGAAAGAGAAATCAAGGAATCAATCCCATTTACAGTTGCACCAAAACCCATAAAATACCTACGAATAAATCTAACCAAAGAGGTGAAAAATCTATACACTGAAAACTATAGAAAGCTTATGAAAGAAATTGAAGAAGACACAAAAAAATGGAAAAAGATTCCATGCTCCTGGATAGGAAGAACAAATACTGTTAAAAGGTCAATACTACCCAAAGCAATCTACATATTCAATGCAATCCCTATCAAAGTAACATCAGCATTCTTCACAGAGCTAGAACAAATAATCCTAAAATTTGTGTGGAACCAGAAAAGACCCCGAATAGTCAAAATGATCTTGAAAAAGAAAACCAAAGCAGGAGGCATCACAATCCCAGACTTCAAGCTATACTACAAAGCTGTAATCATCAAGACAGTATGGTACTGGCACAAGAACAGACACTCATCAATGGAACAGAATAGAGAACCCAGAAATGGACCCACAAACGTATGACCAACTAATCTTTGACAAAGCAGGAAAGAATATTCAATGGAATAAAGACAGTCTCTTCAACAAGTGGTGCTGGGAAAACTGGACAGCGACATGCAGAAGAATGAACCTGGACCACTTTCTTACACCATCCACAAAAATAAACTCAAAATGGATGAAAGACCTCAATGTAAGACAGGAAACCATCAAAGTCCTCAGGGAGAAAGCAGGCAAAAACCTCTTTGATCTTGGCCACAGTAACTTCTTACTCAACACATCTCCAGAGGCAAGGGAAACAAAAACAAAAATGAACTACTGGGACCTCATCAAAATAAAATTTTCTGCACAGCGAAGGAAACGATCAGCAAAACTAAAAGGCAACCGACAGAATGGGAGTAGATATTTGCAAACAACGTATCAGATAAAGGATTAATATCCAAAATCTATAAAGAACTTATCAAACTCAACACCCAGAAAACAAATAATCCAGTGACATGAAAAGACGTGAATAGACATTTCTCCAAAGAAGACATCCAGATGGCCAACCAACACATAAAAAAATGCTCCACATCACTCATCATCAGGGAAATACAAATCAAAACCACAATGAGATACCACCTTACACCTGTCAGACTGGCTAACATTAACAACTCAGGCAACCACAGATGTTGGCAAGGATGAGGAGAAAGAGGATCTCTTTTGCATTGTTGGTGGCAATTCAAGCTGGTGCAGCCACTCTGGAAAACAGTATGGAGGTTCCTCAAAAAACTAAAAATAGAACTACGCTGCGACCCAGAAATTGCACTACTAGGCATTTATCCAAGGGATATAGGTGTGCTGTCTGGAAAGGACACTTGCACCCCCATTTTTATAGCAGCACTATCAATAACAGCCAAAGTATGGAAAGAGCCCGAATGTCGATCGATGAATGAATGGATAAAGAAGATGTGGTATAGATATACAATGGAGCATTACTCAGCAATCAAAAAGAATGAAATCTTGCCATTTACAACTACGTGGATGGAACTGGAGGGTATTATGCTAAGTGAAATTAGTCATAGAAAGACAAAAATCATATGACTTCACTCATATGAGGACTTTAAGAGACAAAACAGATGAACATAAGGGAAGGGAAACAAAAATAATATAAAATCAGGGAGGGGGACAAAACAGAAGAGACTCATAAATATGGAGAACAAACTGAGGGTTGCTAGAGGGGTTGTGGGAGGGGGGATAGGCTAAATGGGTAAGGGGCATTAACGATCTACTCTTGAAATCATTGTTTCACTGTACGCTAATTTGGATTTAAATTTTAAAAAATAAAATTAAAAACAAACAACAACAACAAAAAAGGAAGTATAATGAGTTTTTCTTTACACAGCAGATAGTTGTTTTATTGCCCACATGCTTTGGAAGCTCAGAATAAGAAAGGATGGATCCTGACCCTTGGAGATTAGAATGGACTTCCTGGAGGAGGTGGCATTTCATGCAAGCTTTGAAGGATCAGAACTATCTTCATGCCATGGGCTGTTGCCTGACAAGCAGAACAGCCATCTTCTGCATCCCAGAGATGTACAGACTGAGAGGGAAAGGATGAAATCCACAGAATTCAGGGCAGGCTGAGCAGTGACAGTGGTCACATCCATCAGTTCCTGATTAGAGGCAGGGATCCTCCTCCCTCCATCTTGGATGATTTTAAAAGAAGCACCAGGTGATGTCGCAGGTAATAAACTTACGGAATTCATTTCCCCCAAGGGGCTGCTAAGTTGCAAATCTTAAATTATTTCCCCAAAAGCTTAGTTAAATTCATGCATGATTGATTCCTAATGGATTTATCCAATCCTGTTAGGAAGCACATTCTTAAGTTTGAAGTCTTAGAAAACAGGTGTACTTTCCTATGATACTTCTCTCTGCATCTCTGTCACAGACAAAATATTAAGCTGCATATATCCCTGGGTTGACTTGCTGTGACAATTCAATTAGAGGATCCTGCAAGGAGCTGCCCAAGATAGTACTTTGGACTGGAAAGGGCCAGTACAGGGCACCTGTGCCGTCACTCCCCCTACAGGTTCAAGACAGGCATCACCAATCGATCACAGCACCATTGCTTGCTGAGCCCCATTACAGCTCGGGGCTCTTTCCTAGCACAGCCCCTGGCAGAGCCCACCCCTTTACCTAAGATGAAGACAAGACCCAGGGAGTAGAAGTCCAAGATATTTGCCCCAGAGTTATCCCTTTAAGATCTCTATCCCTGCCAGAGATACGGGAATCCAATCACATCCAGGTGCCAGTGGAGAATCTATGCCTCTAGGCCATGTGATGGATAGAAGGCAATCCTGCAGCCCCTTCCCGCCTTCCTTATTCATAAACATGCTATTTGCTTTATGTAATGGAAGTCTGGGTTTAGGAGATAATAGTACATGAGAGTCAGGAAGAGGAAGAGGAGGAGGAGGAGACATGCAGGAAGGAGGAGGGGAGAGGAGAGAATCTTTCATGTATGCATTCAATTTTTTGACATTTGACATTTTACAAACACCTTTCTACCTACTGTTTTTTAACTCTCATATCCCCCCAGCTTCATAAAGAATGAAATACTGAATGGGGCACCTGGGTGACTCACAAGTTAAACGTCTGCCTTCAGTTCAGGTCATGATCTCACTATCCATGGGTTTGAGCCCGATGGTGGGCTCTGTGCTGACAGCTCAGAGCCTAGAGCCTGCTTTGGATTCTGTGTCTCCTTCTCTCTCTGCACCTCTTCCACTCATACTATGTCTGTTTCTCTCTCTCTCTCTCTCAAAAGTAAATAGACATTTAAAAAAATGAAATACTGAAGCTGAAGGAGGGAAGCCCTGGCTAAGATCATGCAGCTCCTAAGGGGTGGAGCTAAGACTCCTACCAGGCCTCCTGTACCAACCGAGCTCATTTTCCACTCCCACAGAGTGTTGGGAGCAAATCTCTTTTTTTTCTAGATCTCAGACGCCCCAGTCTTCCACGTGGATGGAGACAGCGAACCAGCCAGATGAGGCCCTGCCTCCTGGTAGCATGGAGTATACCCTCGGCTCACACTGTTCCATCCCTGCTCTCCTGCTGCCCAGAGAATGAAGATGTATTTGCTGATGCACTAGCAGAGAATGTCATCCTGTGGCAGCTGAGGGTAGCACTCGGGTACCAGATGTCCACCATCTCCCAGGCCAGATCTCTGCCCCTCTCTAACGATGATGTTGGTGCCACTAGAAATAACCTAATTTACCAACTGCCCATTATTGATTCACACAACAAATATTTATTGAGTGTTTACCATGTAGTGGGCGCTGGGCCAGGCCCTGGGGACACAGCAGTGACAAGCCAGCTCATGGAGTTTATATTGCAGGGGTGGGGGTGGGGGGAAGGATAAGGAATGATCACATTTATGAATAAATGCAGAAAATAATTTCAGAAATAACAAATATGATCATCAGGGTCATCTGATAGACAGTAACCAGGGAATTAAACAGAGCTGGTCTACTTTAGCTAGGCCTTCCTGAGGAGGTGACTTTTAAGTCAAGGCCTTAAGGAGGAAGAGGAGTCATTCATGTAAAAAGAAGAGAGAAGAGCATCCCAAGCATATAGAATGTCAAGTCAAAGGCTCTGAAGCAGGAACAAGTGTTCACAAGACCATTGTTCACAGAAGGAAGAGAAGGAAGCAGCCTGAGTGCTCACCAACAGATGAATGGATACAACGGAATACTACTCAGCCTTAAAAAGGAAGGAAGTTCTGGCACACACAATGGCAATGGCACGAGTGAGCCTGGAGGATGTTATGCAGAGTGAAATGAGCCAGTTGTAATAAAACAACTACTGCATGATTCCACTTACACGAGGTACTTAGAGTAGTCAAATTCATAGACGCAGAAGGAAAATGGTGATTGCCAGGGGGTTGAGGGGGGGTGATTGCCAGGAGGAAGAATGGGGAGTTATTACTTAATGGAGCAGCGTTTCACTTTCACACGATGTAAAGAACTCCAGAGATGGATGGTGGGGGTGGTTGTGCAACATTTTGAATGTATTTAATACCGCTGAACTGTACATTTAAAAATGGTTAAGACGGTCAATATTATGTAGTGTGCATTTTGCCGCAATAAAAAAAAATGGAAAGAAAAAAAAGGCTTAGAAGGCTGGCAGGAAGCTAGGGCAAGAGTTATTATCCCATTTGAAAGATGAGCAAAATGAGGCCTGGAGAGTTAGAGCAGCTTGCCTAAGATCTCATAGGAATTTTTGAGTGGCAAGGATTAAATGGACACTGAAAGGATCATGATGTTGTAAACAGCAACTTGAGGCCTTTGTCAGAAAGCAGCCTGCTGCAACTCAATATTTGCCCTTTCCCCCTGCGCTGTGCCCTATCAGGCCCTAATCTTCCCAGAGCAACATCATGATCCACTCCCAGGCACCTGTCTACAGTATCGCCAGCTGGAGATGGCAATCTGGGCTGAGGCGGGCCACGAGAGAGGAGGGGACTTCCTCTCTGCCCGCAAACGTCCTTCTCCAGCCGGGAGCACAGCCGAGGAGGAAATAACACAGTGAATGACATGATCAACGAGGCAGGTGGCTGGTTTGTTTTTCCAAAAGCATCAGCTAATCTCAGGAGCCGGGCTAGGACTCCAGTTTGTGATGTCTTTTGGGGAAAAGTCCTCTGTGTTCTCTTGATTGCAGTTCAGCAAATTATTCCCTGAACAATCATTTTATCCCTTGCTCTGGGTTCATCTCTAACCTCGAGAATAGTGCCTACACCCAGTATCAGTGGAATGAGTGAACAGTTTATACACAGTAAGAGAGGGATGCAAACATATATATAAGCTCATTTGGTCACTCACTCATTCATCTACTTTCTGTTTATCCATAAACACTGCTTGCCTTATCCGTGTCTAGCAGTCTGTGAGACATGAGGTGGAGGGAATGAAAAATGGAAAATATGTGTTAGTTTGCTGATTCCCTCACTCATCTACGTTGGGCTCCTGGATTAACATTTCACAGCACTTTATATCTACATGTATTTTACAAAGCCTTTGGAGCTGACTCTGAGTTCAGATCAGGCCTGACCACCTGTATAACCTTGGGCCAGGTACTAACCTCTCTTTTTCCATCATAAAAATGGGAATAATAATGCATAGCTCCTATGTTGTGTAGTAACATGGGAAGGAGGCTGAGCAGAGATCCTAGCATGTGGTAAGTGCTCAATAAGTACTAGCTAGTCTCATTATTATAATGTCTGTTATTTCTGATTCTGCTGTCAATACCTTGAAGTAGGTATTTTGTTCCCATTTTACAGACTTGAAAGTTATGGAAAGTCACGTGGCCAAATATCTTAAGGCATTAGAACTGACCTTGAGCATTTGCCATCCATGGCAATGATCCTCCCAAATTCATGCCTCTTGATTCCAAATAAAGCATGTGGGAGGCCTATTAGACTCTAGAGCAGAAATTTTCCCATTTGATACTCACTTCATAGTTGGGGTCACTGCAGCCATAGAGGTTAAAAGAATTTCTCAGTCAACAGTCTTGGTGGATCTGGGATTTGAACCCAACTTTCCTGGGTTTTGGGGTTCTCGCAGTATGTCAGGCAAGGTGCTCAAATTCCAAAGACGTGAAATTAAACATGGCCCAGGCCCCGTCCTTGAGGACCCTGAGCCTCAGGAGGTATGGGCAATTGGAAGGGAGATGCATCTCCTGAGAAGGAAGACTTCTGAAGAATCAACTCTGTCTTCACAAACAGATTAAGGGATGTCCTTTGAAAAGGAAAGGCAGCATAACAAAACAGCTCAACAAACAGGCACTGGAGTCAGGCAAACCCAAGTTCAAGTCCACCTCTGCCACTCTCAAGCCTCATGACCTTGGGAAAGTCATTTACTGTCTCCAAGCCTTGCTTCCTCATCTCTAAAATGGACGTGATAGCACTTACCTCCATAGGCTGCTTACAGCCAACCAGAAGTGGGCTCCACTAGGGTCTCTCCCCTTCCTGGAAGACAGAAGTCAAAGGATGGCTGAAACATACTTTCCATGAGGGCAGTGACTCCATGGATCTTGTTTATTGCAGTGCTCCCTATGGCCGGCACATAGCACAGGCACCACGTGGACAGAGATGTAGGTCAGGGCAGGCATCCTAGGCAAAGGGGAAGGCAGGAGCCTGTGGGCTATATACTAAGGACCTGCCCCTTCCCATCCAGTTCCTTACCTGGAGTTGTGTGTCAATTCTGTTCACACCTGCATTTCTTACAATGGGGCTGAGGCGGACACCTCGAATTGTCAACCCAAAGGCTATTTGAAACCAATTTATTCTTGTCTTCCTTTATTACAGAGGTTGAAAAGCCAAAACAACCTATGTGCCACCTGCCTGGAGAGCTATATACACAGCTGGAGCCAGTGAGAGGTAGCAGAAGCCCCAGGGGATCTTTTCCTTTGCAGGAGAAATCGTGTGTGCACACATGCATGTGTGTGCTTATCTATGCATGCATGTGTGGGTGCACATGTGGGTGTGCACATGCGTTGTTCTTTTCCTCTTTTTCTCTTTGCCCCATCCCCTTCTAAGCTGCTAGAAGATTCCAGGGGATGCAGGAGCCACCGTGAAGCTTTGAAGTGACAAGCATGAAGGTGTGTGTCTATCTGGTAAGGAAGGTGGAGCATTTATTCTATTTGACAAACAATCCTTTATTTGTCTGAGTCACTAGGGAGGGTTTTCTATCATCTGCAGTCAAAAGCAATCCTAGTATATACAGGAATTTGCTAGCCATCCTATCTGGGTAGCTCTGCTCTGGATAGATCTTTGCTGATTCCCTCTACTCCCACCTCCTCTTCTTCTCCTTAGGCCAACCTTCTAGACATTTCCAACTGGAGTCATCAAGATGCTCCCCTGTCTGTCCCTACAAGATTAAGACTTCCCTTCCAAACCATGATCCTGGCCTCAGGACCAAGATATCCTTCTGACTAGGGCACAAGGAATAATATCCTTATCGGGGTGAATATCCTTATCGAGGGTAGAAATGACTTACAATTGATGTGGCCTCAACTGTGCAATTTTATCTAATGCTGTTTCAGGTCCCCAGCTTCCTTGCTGTTCTGTCTGCCATGTTGAAAACATCACAAGTCTTGGAATATTAGGCTCTGAAGGGGCCTTTCTGGGAATCGTGCTGAGGCAAGAGCAAATCTCAATATGTTTATCCTTATGCTTTTTCTTCTCTGAATTGCCTTGAGGATAATTAGGATTATGATGGCCTTTTTACTGTAATATTTTTTACTTCCTCAATGAGCTCTTTAGCACCAAAGGGACAGACCCAAGGGAAGCCGGACATGGAGCTTATGCCATAACAATAGACAGATGACAGAAAGAAACAGAGAGAAAGAGAGCAGAGAGGGCCAGACCACCCTGTCATCAGGGAGACCAGAGGAGTGTTCCCTGGTGTCAGGAAAAAATTTACAAAGACATGGAAATGAGCAAAATCAAGTACCTGGTGTCCTTTTGGAGGAGGTCTGGGTATTATCTAGTAGACCTCATCTGCTCCTACCAGGACGAACACCTTTGACAGATTTCCGTCAACTAGGCTATTTTATGGCTCTATCGAGGTAAAACTTGTAGAAAACTCATAGTAATGCAATTGACTCTTGTCCACAGCGATGAAAATGAATTTTATCTGGTAGATATATAATTGATTTCTACCTGGTAGAGAAATAATAACCCCAGCCCTTATGCATTATTGCCCAATAGCAATGATGCTCAATGTCATTTGAGTACATCTGGGTGATTGCCCAACATGCTTTCTGTGAGTCTGTTAGGTCAAAACCATCTTCATAATAATAGCAAGGCATTATTTGCCTATTTTTTCCCTCATTTCCTCATAAGCATACAGCCAAGTTTCTTGCTATAATGATGTTACTATCATTGCTGTGATGGCTAATGGAATGTGTGCTTGTATACTCTCGTGTTTTAAACATTTGTCAGCTTTAATTTCTAATATGGCAAATATTGGTAGATTTAACCCACATAAGCAAATCTTTGTGAGGCCCTCAATAATTGTTAAGGGTGTAAAGGGGTCCTGGGGGGCACCTGGCTGGCTCAGTCAATGGAGCGTGTGACTCTTGATCTTGGGGTTGGGGGTTCAAGCTCTATGTGTGGCGTGGAGTTACTTAAAATAGATTTTTAAAAAAGGAATGTAAAGTGGGGGTCCCTGGGTAGCTCAGTTGGTTAAGTGTCCAACTCTTGATTTCTGCTCAGGTCATGATCTCACAGTTCGTGGAATCAAACCCAGTGTCTTGTTCCCTGCAGATGGTGCATGATGATTCAGAACCTGCTTGGGATTCTCTCTCTCTCTCTCTCTCTCTCTCTCTCTCAAAATAAATAAATAAACATTTTTGAAAAGAGTGTAAAGGGATCCTGAGACCAAAAAGTTGGGTAACTGCTGATTAATTAGAATATTAACTAGTTTTGTATCTATTAGCATATTTATTTCCACATCCCTGATTGGGGTGTATGTGTGTGTGTGTGTGTGTGCGCGCGCGCGGGCACGCATGTGTGTTTGTAACTGGTTTTAATATCTTACTGGTCCCTTCATTAATCAATGAGTTAAATAAATTCTTCATTCATTTTATATCTGTACAGGGGTCATGTCTTTAACTTTTAAAAATTTTGCTTTAACACTGGGCTTGGAGTAGAAGAGAGGGAGGTGAGGTGGCCAAGGAGAAGGTGGAGGGTCCCAGACCATGTTTAGGACACCCAGGCAGCCCTGAGATGGCTGTGCTCTCCCTGCGCCCAGCAGCACAGAGCCGTGTAGAAGCCAAGTCAACACCTGAGAATATCACCTCATCATTCAAGCCAGGGCTGCACATGAACCCTGCACAGAGGTCACAGGTCACCCATGGGCTGTCTGGCAGCAAGACTCCAGTCTGCGCCCCGAGACTGGCTAAGCCCATCCAGAGTTTACCGCATGGAAATCCCTCTTTTCAATGGCCCTGTGTTTTTGTAAGCTCCTGCAAAACAAAAGTTGGGGCTCTAGACACCCAGAAGCACGGTGGTGGCATAGAAGGGAAAAATCCTATTCCTTGCCCTACTCCTACTCCTGATGCTAAAGTAGGACCGAGCAATGTCACGCCATCCACTTTCCTGGCCAAACCCCAGAGAAGCCAGGGCATGCCCAAGGTGACACCGGTTGTCAGAGGAGACAGGAATGGAAGATGGGGGCCCCACCTCCCTGCCAGGGCTCTTGCTACTGCTCTCCACTGCCACTGTCTTGTTACACTGACGAATCTACTCATTCCTGTGCTCGGCTCTCCTGGGAATAAATACATTTGTAAAAGCCTTCAGCGCTCCCAGGAGGAGAATGGATGTGGATTTTGTCCCAGAGTGGCCTCTTGTCCTGAGCTTCGGTTTCTTCCTCACCTGATTGTGGAAATAATGGGAGGAACAAACAACCCAAGCAAGTCGTGGAGCCCACAGTGGGAACCAAATGAAAATCTGCTGACTCAGAACTCTTTCCTCCTTCAGTCAGTCCCTGCCTATTGTTCTCCAACATGAACAGAATCCCGGGGTTGGCCAGTGTTTGAGCAAGGTGGTATGGAGTGAGGAAGAGAAAGAAGGGGGTCCCTGCCAGTCAGATGGAGGTGGTGGTACAGGAAGGTGTTTAACGTCATCTCCTAGAGGCTCCAGTACACGTGTACATGATATCCTCTAGCAGAGCAGAGACGACATTACAAATATGTGAATATTTCCATGATCCCCTCCTTCTGGATGCTGACAAGGAAAGATTCTTGCCTGCAACCTCAGCCTAGCTCCCTCCTTCACTGGGGGAATTCAGGATATGGGGGGAAGCAGAGAGAATCCTAACAACATCTGGGAAGCTAAAATAATCTATGTCAGGGTTGCCAAACTATGGCCCGTGAGCCAAATACAGCTCTATGACTGTTTTTCGTATAGTCCATGAACTTAGAGTGGTTTTTATATTTTAAAATGATTGAAACGAAATAAAAAAGAGAATGATATCTCATGACCCATGAAAATTATATGAAATTCAAATTTCAATGTCCATAAATAAAGTTGCATTGGCAGACAGCCATGCTCACTAATGTGCTTACTGTCCAGAGCTGCTTTGGGGACACAGTGACAGAACTGAGCTGTTGTGACCAAGAACGTATGGTGGGAAAGCCTAAAGAGTTTCGTCCATAGCCATTCAGAGAAGTTTGCCAATCCCGATCTACATAAGACACCAAGAGAGAAGAAATAATGAATTGGGGCAAGTGGAGAGTCAGGAAGAGGGCAGGGGAGTGGCGGAGGGTGGCAAAGATATTTGGGGGTGAGGGGAAACAGCTGCCTTCTCTACAAAGACACTGCAAGTATTTGGGGGGCTCCTGGGCGACTCAGTTGGTTAAGCGTCCGACTTCGACTCAGGGGATGATCTCGCGGTTTGCGGGTTCAAGTTCTGCATCGGGCTCTGCACTGACAGCTCAGAGCCTGGAGCCTGCTTTGGATTCTGTGTGTCCCTCTCTCTCTCTGATTGTCCCCTGCTTGTGCTTGCTCTCTCTCTCTTTCTCAAAAATAATAAATAAATAAATAAATAAATAAATATTTTTAAAAATAAACACACTGGAAGTATTTCAAATATTATTCAGGATGGTTTTGCATTTTCAGAACATTCCTCATCAAGGCACCTGAGTGGCTCAGTCATTGAGCGTCCGACTTGGGCTCAGGTCATGATCTTGCAGTTCGTGAGTTAAAACCCTGAGTTGGGCTCTGTGCTGAGAGCTCGGAGCCTGGAGCCTGCTTCAGATTCTGTGTCTCCCTTCTCTCTGCCCCTCTCCTATTCACTCTCTCTCTCTCTCTCTCTCTCTCAAAAATAAATAAAATTTTTAAAAATTAAAAAAAAGAATATCCCCCATCGAAAGTCACTTTTTGCTATGGATGCAAACATATACAGTAAAATATAAAGCTATATGTGAGAGTAATATCCACTAAACTCAAGACAGTGAATCTCTGTGGGGAAAGCAAAGGAAAGGTGTGAGGACAAGAGCAGGTGAAGATCTACCTATAACGTATAATTCATTAAAATTTTTAAATTTAAATGCCTGAAGGAAATAAGCTGATAAGTAATACAAGATAGAAAGTTCATTTAGTGACAGAGACAAAATCGTGAGAACTGATTTTTTTTTTTTTTAAGTTGTGTCCGGCACGAGGCACAGGAGCTATCAAAGGCCAACCAAGAGACTCTTGGTCATAAGCTCTTTCTACACAGTGTTTTTGTTTTGTTTAACTTGCTCTTGGGTTTTGTGCATTTGGCGGGGGGGTACTATAATAAGGACTACTATTTTCCCCTGAATCTAAGACATGCAATTTTTTTTTCACATTTTAGGCTGTGTTGTATGATTGATTGTGGAACATAGTTAATTAAGTTTGGCAGAGTTTTTTTCTTTCTTGGTGCTACAAAAAATAGTTCATCTTATAATTTATGATTGACAGACAGTATCTTAGATCCTCTTTTGAAGAGATAAATAAAGTGGATTCTCTTCTTGGGCATTCTATTGAGAGAAATGGGGTATTGGTAATTTGGAAGATTCTGTTGAAAAGATAAGCTGAGGCTATTAATATTTTTAAGAGTTTATTTGAGAAAAAATCAATTTGAAGGGAGTAGCACCAAACCAGAAGTGGTTAGGAGGGCTCCACCAAAGAGCTTGGGGAGAGACTTTTCTAGAAAAGAGGTGGAAGCAAAGCAAGGAAATTATTGATTGACTATAGCTTAAAGCCTAGTTGACTGTTTGTGATTGTCCTCAAGTTTCAATTTTGTAACCTTGAGGCATTTACAGGCTTAGATTTTGGGTTTGCTTATGTAGGTTACCAGGGCCTTGGAGCTGCCCCAGTCTAATGGACTCTTTGTTTAATTAGTTTAACCATTGACTGAGGGTATCTCTGAGTGAGACACTGCATTGAGCCTGGCCCACATGGAGCCTCAGGATCTATCTGTGTTTAATTATCTGATGGGAAGAGAGCAGGAAAGCCTGGGTCACACACATTGTTTATGATCATCTCTTCTTAGAAAAAGGAGAGAGTAAAAATCATATTGAGTCCTTTTGATGTGATGAATCAGAGAAAACTTTGTGCTGGTCAGCAGAACCTGACCTGGAAAAACAACTGTCCTAATTCCTAAGTGTTATTAAACTCCATCTCCCAAAGTGTAATAAAATACAGAGCCCATAGCAATTAAGCCCTCTTTCCTGTGAGTTGGTCTTAGAAGCACGGGGTTTGACAAGCAGCAAGCCATCTCACGGGAGACAGAGCAGAGAGCAAATTGTGCTGTCGAACAGAACCAGGGATGCGGGAGGTACTTATGAAAGATCGGAGCTTCTGATGGAAGACCTGAACTACAGGTTAGCATGCGAAACCCACCTTGCTGAGATGAAACCCTGAGTCTCAGCCCAGCTCTTCCCATTGTCCCTCCCACCATGCAAGATGACAGATGACAGAAAACTGAGGAGGCAGGGAGCCCCTGGAGCCAGACAAGAAGGGCCCCTTCCCTCTATTTACCTGGGGAGTTTAAGAATATTGAATTCAGCAGACCCATGTGGGTAAGGTAGGGATTTCCCCATTCAACAGATAGGGATTTTCCCCTTCAACAGACATTTTCTGAGCAGGTGCTAGGCGCTGTCCTAGGTACCTGAGATAGAGACCTCCCTGGACGCTTTGTGTAAATTGTCTCCCTTAATTCTCTCAATAATCCTACGACATAGGTACTATTATCATCATCCCTATGTGACAGATGATGAAACTGAACCTTAGAGAGGTTAAGTGACTTGCCCAAGGACACAGCGAGTAACTAACAGAGCTGGGATTTGAGCCCATAGCATCAAGGCTCAGAGTCTGTGCACTTAACCATTATGCTATAGCACTCCTATAGGTGGAAGTGAAAATTGAATACTATTTCTGAAAATTGCTCTGCTCTCTCAGAAGTCATTCTGAAATGGGAGAAAAGACTGGGCTTAGGAAATCAGACAGAAGGTAGAATTCCTTCCCTGCTGCTGGCCTATACGTCCATGAAGGTGGGGACCATGTCCAGCTTGGCACTGTTAGGTCCCCTAGCACCAAGCCTAGCATGAAGCAGGTGTTCACTAAATATTTGCTGACTGAATGAATGAGTGAACTGTGGAAGGGCTTTGGAAGAACCCCCCCAATCTCCCGATGCTCTGGTTCCTCATGTGTATCCATTCCTCCTTACAGAGTCACTGTGGATATTTGATGAGGCTGGTTACTTCAGACACAAAACACAATGCCTAACACATACTAAGCCTGATGCCCCTGCCATGTGTCACATATCTGGGACATGGGCAGGTGCTCTTAAGGAATATGGGGCCTGGCTTTGGGAGATAAATCATGACATACAGGAGACATTGGTTATTTGGGAGAAGAGCAGGGGAGTAATGAGGGTGGTCTGGAATTCAACTCTCCCTGTCCCTTCTGGGCATGGTCCCATGGTGGGCAGTGTTGGTGGGCATAACCACTCACCTGCCCTGTGGAAGGCTGGAGGGCCCATCCTCACTCTCCCAGCCCCTGCTTCTTTTGGGAGCCCAGACATGTGACTCATATCCAGCCAGTCAGGGGCTCTCCCAGTGGGGAGGGTCTGGCTGGGGATCAAGACCAAGTCAGAGCTAGTGCTACAAGCCTTTCAGGCTGTTCCCACAGCACTTAGTGCTCTGGGGCTAGCCACCTGTTGTTATCAGATACCTCCCCTCGTGTCTTCCGACTATTCCCTCAATTTGTGTTTCAGCCAGCTGTTTCAGTTCAGCTGCGTCCCTTCAAACTCCTTATGTTGAAGTCCTAACCACAGGACCTCAAAATGTGACTGTATTTGGAGATGGGGCCCTTAAAGAGGTGATTAAGTCACAATGAGGCCATTAGGATAATCCAGCGTGACTGGTGTCCTTGTCAGAAGAGGAAATTTGAGACACACACAGAGCGACAACTCTGTAAAGACACAAGGAGAAGACAGACATCTACAAGCCAAAGAGAGGCCTCTGAAGAAACCAAACCTGCTAACTCCTTGATCTGGGACATCTGGCCTCCAAAAATTCAAGACAGTGAATTTCTGTTGTTCAAGCCACCCAGCCTGTGGTATACTTTATTAGGGCAATCCTTGAAGGATAACTTCCTCGTTTGTAATGGGGACAGGCATGCTGTGGTGTAGAGCGGCACAGCATGGAACTTAAGACCTTGACCTCAGGGCCAGGCCACCTAGGCTCAGATCTTAGCCCTGCCTCCTCCACCTGCAGGACCCTGGGTGAGGTGCTTCAGCTCTCCATGAGCCTCAGTTCCCTCACTTGTAAAAAGGGCTAATTGTTGTACTTCCCACTCAGGACTGCCATGAGGATAATTAATACATGAGGAACACTCAGAACAGTGCTTGGCACAAAATGAGTGCTACATGAGCCCCACTTACTATTTCCGCTATCCCCTTGGTGGAAAGACACGTGCTGTAAGAGATCCAGAGAAGCCCTGACTCAGAGATGGACTTGGAGCTGGCTTCTAATCTACCTTCCATGGAGATGTTCTTTCCCTCTCACGGTTCTGGCCAAGTGAAGCTTCCTCCCCTTCCTGTACCCCAGTAACACAGGGGGGTGGGGGCCCTCCACTTTATGCATATCTATGATAAAGGGATTACATCTACATGACGGTAGAGCCGGAAGGGTGCCCCGACCACCTGCCATATTTTAAGCCATGGAACCACATAAAGGGGCTGGAAGAACTCTACTCTTTTCGTTCCCCCCACATCACAGTGGAGCACACTTGGAAAACAACCATTTCTAGTCTGATCCACCCATTGTACACAGGAGGGAACCGAGGCTCTGAGAGGAAACATAACTGCCCCCAAGACCACACAGCGCCTCGTGGCAGTGCAGACAGCAGGAGCACAGCATCTGTTCTTGACTCTGGGGCTAACAGAACCATCAAAGGACATTTATGGCCTCCGAGAGCCCGGGAGGGAGATGACAAAGGATGAGATCAAATGGAGCTTCTTGCTGCCCAGAGCAGCCCTGGGACATCCGTCCCGGGAGGAAACCGAACAAACAATGGGGAGACTTGGAAGCTGGGTGCACAGCCCCCGCACAGCCCTGCTCTGGGGCTGCCAGCCCAGCGGTGTGCTCTCCAGAGCTTCTCACCCTCCCTGGCCTTTCCGGCTGGTCTCTTCCATTCTCTTCCCCTCCCTCTCATCATGAGTGAGCACGCTGTGGCTTTCTTAAAGCGACAGTGGACACAACAGAGGAAGCTGGGTTTGGGGAGATGTTTAACTCTTCAGTGACACTCCCAGCCCAGACCCTGGCCAACCAGCCTGCCCACTGGCCAGCACACTGGAGCAGGACTGAGTCCCTCTAGTTGTTCTTCTTGAAACGGGGGGGGGGGGCAGGTTCTGAGAGAGGGTCCAGGGCAGTCAGACTGTGAGGGAGGGCAATTTGGATGCTTGGAATACCGTTGGCTATTTTTTTTTATCACCAATATGGAAGTGTTTCAGTATTTCAATAACCAGTGCCAGCTGAAATTCAGCATAGGCTAAACCCAGAGACTGACCACCAACCAGCTCCAAGATGAATGCCTCCAGGGCCCTCCAGGGGCTACACAGGAAAGTTGCAGCCTCTGAGTTGGCATTGAAGGCCCTCCAAGATCCATCTGACCCCTGCATCCTGTTCTAGGCCCATCTCCCGTAGCTTCTCTCTGTGTGAGGCCATGTGGCATCATGGGAAAAGTAGTGGATATAAAGCTGAAAGATCTGGAACAAAATTCTTGCTCTGCCACTTATAGCATTAACTTAGGCTGAGTTCCCTGAGCCTGATACCATCAAATGCCTGGCACTTGTGCTGAGCATTCAGCCTCACAACCACTCTATAAAGAAGGTCCCGTTCAAAGCCTTATTTTACAGACAAGGAAACTGAGGCACAAGGGCAGGTTTAATAGCTCTCCCGAGGTCATGGGTCTCCAAGGCACAGGGTTAGAACCTACTCGAGGTCACATCTGTGCACTTGGCCACATCATTATATGGCTCCCATCAAGAGGAGGTAGCTAATGTAACCTGCGAGTGGGCACTGATCACTATGAAGCCTCCCTACAAGTCAGTTCCCTTCTCGACACATATCCCATAGATACTCGCTGTCCTCAGGGAAGTCAGCTGCCCACAGAGATGGCAGTGCCCAGGGGGTTTCCATGCCCAGGTCTCAGACTCACACCTCCATCCCTATGGCCACATTCGCCACCTCATTAAAGAGAAGAGAGGCCTTTGACTCTGGATTCAAAACAAACATTCCCCCACCCATGTTGTTTGATGACCTTGTCCTTTCCTGAGCCAACCAAGCCAAGCCATCGTCCCGGCAGCTGGGCTTTCCACCAACAGCCCTCTGCCCTCTCCTTCCAGAGCCACCCAGAGCCAGGCCCACTGTGACTGGAAAGGGAAGGTAGGCAGGGCGAGCCAGAAGGAAACTGGGAGGGACCCCAGACTCAGTGTCAGGGTGCCCACCCTGAGCCTTGTCTCAGTTCAAGAGGCAACCCCAGGAGTGTGGCCCCATCATTCACAACCACCACCTTAGCTTTCAGGGTGGAAAAGCTGGGCCCCTAAGAAGGGACAGATTTGGCCAAGAGCTGAAATAAAATTCCTAGGAGTCCAGCCTCCTAGAGCGATGCATTCCCCATACAGACACATTCTCACCATCAGCCCTCAAACCCACCCAGTGTGCACACAGCAAGCACCCCCAGGTTGCCAGGCTGGTTCTAATTCGGACAGAGCCGTGGCATGTACAAAACACATTCACATCTGAGATCTCCTGAGTCCCAACAGCAAAGCTCAGCATCCTTTGCAAATGTGGGCCAATGCACATTTCTCCCTGGTGCCTGGGGTCCACACTGAGACACATGAACATGGGCTGACTCCGGCATGGCAGAGAGACCTGACCTCCCAGTGACGCTACATAAAGTCTCCAAGCTCAGCACCTCCGAAGCCACAAGCACAGAGTGACGCCTGGCTGGCTGGCTGGCTGGGCAGAAGAAATCATCTTTTTCTAACACATCATCTGTGGTTTTAAAAATAGGTAGGGGCTGGTTTCCAGGTGCTGCTCCCTGCCTGGTGAGAGGGGTACACAGACCTCTATGGGCTCTTCCACGGGAGCCAAGCCAAAGGTCATGGGTCCTTGTCCATATCTGGAACCTCATAACCATTCCAGCTGCTTCCAAAATCCGGACCACATTGGGGAAATGGAGGCAACCCAGATCTTGTTTAGTTAAGACCACAGGCTCTGGAACCAGACTGTCACTTACTCTGTGTGACCATGGGCAAGGTATTTAATGGTTTAGTGATTCGGTTTCCTCCTCTGAGGACCAAAACCCAAAACCCAAACAAACCCTTCAGAGGTTTTTCTCAGATTTTGTGTGAGAATTAAATTAGTAAAGCACTTGGCTCCAGCCGTACCTAAAAATCTTTGACCCAGAGCCTTGAGGAAAGGATGAGGTACCACGCGTACACAGCCCAGGCTGCTTATTATGGGATGCGGGTTGTCAGGGTTACAGGGGTAGGACAGGATGAAGCGGGAGAGGGAGGGACATGAATGGCATGCCAGCTTAGGAAGGGATCAGGACTCTGTAACACCGAATACAAGCAGATTCCCTGCGGCAATGGCAAAATAATTGATCTGTTGCTTGCAATGCCCTGTGTCCCCTAAGAAAGGGAATCCTGGTGCCCCTGAGGGTCTTCTGTTCCTGAGCAGGGCAGGGCATGCCTTCTGAGAGCAGCTGAGCCTAATTGTGTGGTGGAGGAAAAAGAGAGAGCCAGTGAGGCCCCCGGGGTGGGGGTGGGGGATGTCTGGGAGGGGACAGCTGATTGGAAACATGGAGTCTGGAGTCAGACTCGATTAACCTGGGCAAGCCCCTTAACCTCCCTGTGCCTCAGTTTCCTCCTCCAAAAACGGGGACCCTAATAGCCCCTTGCCTCTTCAGGTTGTGGTGGAAACAAGATGGGTTCGTACACAGGGGGCTTCTGGAACCCTGCCTCGTCCATGGCAAGGACTCTTCAGGGCCTAGGGGAGTCAATGCCCAGGGGGAGCCATCTGGATTGAATGCTTCTTTCCCTCAAGGAACCCCAAACCCCTTCAGAGGTTCCACAGGGCTCAGTAGCGCTCCTGTCCACGTTAGTGTCGGTCAGAGATGGAGAAAGCATCCTCCGAAAACATGGGGGCGCCAGATGGGTAGAGCAAGGTCCCAGAGAGAAGCCCCCAGGAGGAATGAGGGCCCTCCACCCTCGCAGATCACTCCATGCCAAAGCATCGTTCCCAACGCGGACAGTGGGCCTACACCAGGACCGGGGAAAAAGTTAAATGAAACAAAACGGTCCATAATTAGAATGGCAATAAAAGCAGAGGGGAGGAGTGAGGCAGTGAACTCTATTAATAGTGCTAATAAATGTTCTGGGATGATACCGCTGTGTTCTGAACCTGCCCGTGGGGGGTGTTGCTTACTCTCATTTGCATATTAATTCGGAAGGAAAATACCGGGCTCTTTCTGCTGGGATAAATCAATTCCAGTGGAAGTTTCTCAGATGGGAAGCTGCTAATTCTTCTTCCCTTTTCCTCCCAGCAGGAAGACACCCATTTGCCGCCAGGAAAATATTTTTAAGAGCCACCATGGTGTGAAAAAAAGTAGGCCAGCAAACTATAGGCAAAGTGCAGACTTTGCAGATGGCCGGAGCCGTGATGAGCTAGGTGAGGCCCAGCTTCGTGGGCCCGGGAGACTGACAGTTCCTGGCTTCTCTGGAACGACACCAATGAAGTTAAGATGGCAGTTAGGTTCACCTCGAATCCCAGTGGTTATTGGTTGGTACTGGCTGTGAAGGGAACATGGAGTGAGAAGGATTTGAAATCCAGGACCAGAATCAGAGCACAGAGCGCAGGGATCAGTTAGTGACATCTGCCTTGGGAGAGGACGTGGTGGGCTGAGTGACATCTGCCATGCGGCCCCAAGGAGGGTCACACTTCTCAGTCTGGGACAGAGCACTACAGAGAATATAGTGAGAAGGACGTGAATGAACAGTAACCTTTCCCGAGCAGCTCTGTGTTTTAGCCATCATGTCAGATTCGGGGAACACAGGAAGGACTAAGATAATGCTTTCTTTCAGGAGATTAAACCCAGCGAGGGACAGTCTTAGGACATAATGAGATATCACTCCTCTGCTTCTCCTAATTCCTGGGCTCCCCGTTTTCACATCCCCATTCAATTCTATTCCTCTACCTGTCCCCTTGCTTAGTGCTATTTTCCAGCGGCTCCTCCCTGGACCATTTAGCTCCTCTCCTCTCCGTACACACTCACAGCAGATTCTCTTTTGCTTCCCAAATTGGACTTCCTCCTCAGACCATTGGCTCCTGAAAGTCTGTCTCAAGCCAGTTTCTTTCCCCAACACCATCCCCAGGTGCACTCCAGGCCTCTCCACCAGCACAATCCCCATTTTACAGACGGGGAAACAAGGTGTGGCTGGATGCGGTAACTTCTCTGAGGTCCACAACCAGCAGGTGGTGATTTGAGGATTAGACCCGAGGTCCATGTGAGCTGGAACCTGCCTCTTGAGCCACCAGGCCAATCTGCTGGCCAGCTGACACGATGATGGCATCACGGCAGACCTCAGGAGGAAACTGAGCACAGGACAAGATGCTGAAACACGAACACGGACACTGTACTGACCACAGCCTGGGCTGCTTATTATGGGACATGGGCTGTTATGATTACTGCATGGGACAGGATGACCCAGAGGAAGATTGTGAATGTCAAAAGGGGTTACGGCTCTGTGCCTTTAAGAAAAGACAGGTTTGGGGCACCTACATGGCTCAGTCCGTTAAGCGTCTGACTTCGACTTCAGCTCAGGTCATGATCTCACGGCTGGTGAGTTCAAGCCCCACATTGGGCTCTGTGCTGACAGCTCAGAGCCTGGAGACTGCTTTAGATCCTGTGTCTCTGTCTTGCTCTCTGCCCTTCCCCCACTAGTCCTCTCTCTCAAAAATAAATAAACATTTTTTTAAAAATGAAGAAAAAAAAAAGACAGATTCTAGAGTGCCTGGGTGGCTCAGTTGGTTAAGCATCTGACTCTTGATTTTGGCTCAGGCCATGATCTCACAGTTCATGGGATCAAGCCCCTCGTAGGGCTCTACACTGACAGCTCAGAGCCTGCTTGGGATTCTCTCTCTCTCTCTCTCTCTCTCTTTCTCTCTCAAAATAAATAAATAAGCTTTAAAAAAACACTTAAAAGAAAGAAAAGACGGGTTCTTATGAGCTGTACCTTTTTGGAACATGCATCACTTACTCTCATACATCATGAAGTCAGCAAGGTCACCAGACTTCTCCAGTGACCCAAATACTAAAAGGAAAGTCCTGAGGAGGTGAGAAAATCCTCATCTCTTTAAGGAGGAGGTTCTGAGGCACAGAGAAGTCAACGACATTCCCATGAGTGCACAGCCAACCCAAGTGGCAGAGCAAAGATCAAACCAAGGGCTTTCACACTTCTGGCAACACAATACCAAAACCCTCCTGCTAGCAAAGGCCAGTGGTAATTGGGGTGGTGTTTGTTAAGCACAGAAGTAGAAAAAAAAGAGATAATAGTAAGAAGAATTTGCATTTAGGGGCACCTGGGTGGCTCAGTCAGTTGAGCGTCCAACTTCAGCTCAGGTTATGATCTCATGGTTCATGAGTTCAAGTCCCATGTCAGGCTCTGTGCTGACAGCTTGGAGCCTGGAGCCTGCTTCAGATTCTGTGTCTCCCTCTCTCTCTGCCCCTCTCCCAACCATGCTCTGTCTGTCTCTCTCTCTCTCAAAAATAAACATTAAAAAAAATTTTTTAAAGAAGAATTTACATTTAAAAAGATGAATTTCTTTTAAAGGATCTAGTTGTTGAAGAAAACCCTTAGTGCTTTGTGTTCGCTAGGTGGGAAAGGAGAGGGATCTTTGGGCATCTGAGGTCATGGGTCATTGTTCATGCCCCATGGCTCCAGTCTCAGATGAGTGGACACTCCCTCCATCATTTTGCCAGAGATGGAAAAGGCAGAGGAGAGGACTTTCCTGACCAGCCCCCACTCCTACCAGCCCATACTAGCAGCTCCTTCCTGCCAGGTGCCTACCTGCTCTTTCCTTAAGGCATTCTCCACTCCCTCTTAGGACAGAGAGAAGGGGTGTGATGTAGGGGCCACGGGCAGCGCTGCCCGGACCAGAGGACCCATGTCCCAATGCCAGATGTTCCCTACAGATCAGGTGGCTGTGGACCATCCCCTGCCTGTGCCCCCGCACGCTCATGTCTCTCATGCACAACACCGCAGCGCCTGCCCCCCAGGGCTGTCGTGAGGATTGCAGGAGTTAAAATATGCGATCACTGGGAAAGGGGTCTGATGGGTGGCGAGACCTGCTCTTCCTTAGATTCCGATTTGCTACTTTCCCTTGTCCCCACCAGCATGAAACCTCCCCCCCAGGGCAGGGATTTTGTTTTGCTCATCACTACACCCTTGCCGCTTAGAATAGCTCCTAGCACTGATCAGAGGTCAATCTGTAGAATATTCGTTCAACACAAACACTGCCAGAATAGACGTAGACAGATCTGGGAGGTGGAGGAGCTGAGGTCCCTACAAGGAAGCGATGCAGACAGATCGCCAAAATGTGAAGTGCAGAGATCCATGACCCAAAAAGTCCAGGCTCCGGGTCAGACAGAACTGGATGGGAACCCTCACGGGGCTCTCATCCAGCCGTGGGCCAGCGCGCTGGGCTTCAACCCCAGGAAACTGCTCACTGGAGAAGGGGAACTTCCCCGCCCACAGGTAGGGAAACCGTGCAAGTGCTCAGCAAACACGTCTCTGTCCTCCCGGCGCTCTGCTGAGCCCTGTCCCGCCCGCGTCTCCCCCATGCTCCTGACCAGGCAGCGGCTGCCCGCACCAGCAGGGCCCCACATCCATCTGCCAGACCTCGCTTCCGCTCTGCCATAGGAGAGTCTCGCTGTTTCCATTACACTCTTAGCAGAAGGAGGGAGGGGGTTAAGCTCCTGTTTTTGTTTCTACAATGCAAAATTTGTCAACTTGGTGCAGTTGACAGACTGCCTCTGTGTCACCGCGCTGGTTCTTTTAATTGCCTTCCCTGCGTGCAAGCAACTGTATATGTGTGTGTGCATGTTCCCCGCCAAGGGCTTGCTCGCTTGCCTGCCTGCACAGAAAAGGAGCTGATTCCAGAATGTGGACCTGTCCCCTGAGCATCTGACCATGACTCCAACCCCCAAGAGACAATGTCAGCTGGAGGGTTACCTGTCTGAGAGTCAGGAAACTGGGACGTTTTGGTCCACACTCTGCCCCTTACATTAGAGTAGTAGCAACAAAATCAATAATAATAATGTGACAGATGCTAAAATGGGGCTCTTTCTGGCCCGAGTTCAATTTCAGCCCCAAGACATTCCACATTTCAAGGTGAGTGCTGGACCTCCCATCCAGGATGTCTGAAAAAGGTAACCAAACACCTGTTTCCCACTCTTCACCGCCCACCACCTCTGACCTCGTAAGCATTGGAGCAGCCTTGGGAGGATTTGGATATTGAGGGGCTTTTATTTGGACAGTCGTCAGTGAATGGGGAGTGAGATCCCCAGGATAGGCTTCAAAGAGGCTGGTAGAACAGCATCTGCTAGATTTGGATGGTCTGCACACCATGGCCTGCTGTGTGACACGTGCCTGAAGAATCTAAGGGCAAGAGGCCCATGGCAGTGAGGCAGGAAGACGATGTGCTCCATCAGGATCCAGCTACACAGCACCAAGCGTGGGCAAAGCTGGGCTAGATGTGGGCCAAGGGTAGAGAGCCAGCCTCAAGCCTACTCAAGGTGACCCCAAGAGCTGGATTCCCAGGGGCAGGGGAAGGAAATCTAAGTGGGCAATGGGTCATCTTGTGACCCTGGTGGGGCTGAGTCCAGCTAAGGCGGGAAAGTGACAGGACAGAAAGAACCTGAGTCTCCAATGACCTTGCTGAGCCACTGAATGAACCAACCTTGGGCGGCCCAACCTCAAGACTTCCTATCAGGTAATGCATCACATTTTCCTTATTGCTTGAGCCTTTTGAATCTTCTGTGCTCTGAATCCCAGCCACTATGAGTCATTTTCCCTCAAGTATGCAACCAACAAGTGGAAGAGTTAAAATCTGTTGACAGATCTGTGAGTCCAGTGTTTGTCACTAGTCCCCATGCCGAGATGTTATTGTGAAAAGTGCCGCGTGAGCTGAAGTCACAGACCGGTCAGCCCAAGCCACACCCGAGACACGGCTGTGTGGGAAACCAAGGAAATAAGATGTTAAGAGGCTTTAAGACCGCAGAAGCAGAAGCTCCCAGTGCACATCAAGATATAGTAACAACTCAATAAAAGCGTATTCTAAGAAGCTACCATAGACCAGATGGGCTTGGGGACACATGACAATGAAATGCAATGTGGTAGCCTGGGTCAGCTCCTGTTACAGAAAGAGGGCATTGATGGAAAATGGATGAACTCCCAATAGTGGGGATTTTGGCTCATAGTGATCTACTAAGGTCAGTAATGTACATTTGACAAAGATTCCATGACAACGTAAGATGTTAATGGTGGGAGAAACTGAGTGAAGGTACACAGAAACTCTCTGTGCTACCTCTGCAATGTTTCTGTCTAAAAATTATTCCAAAACAAAAAGGTTATTTTTTAGGAGTCTAGTGAATGAATGATAAGCACCTAAGAAATCTAGGTCCACGGACAAGTATAATACTTACCTCTCATTAGAGTCATGTAAGTAACTTTGTACCTACAGCTGGCCCTTCATGCATCTTTTTACATCCTTACAATAAGGCTGTGAGGTGTGTATCATCACACAGTGCTTGGCACATAGTAATTTCTCAGTAAATATCCATTGACTGAGTGACTTAATCCTCTCTGCACATAGAAAAGCCAAAGCTTATAGAGGCCAAGTCCCTGCACCTGAGTTTATTTGATTCCAAGTTCCAAGCCCCTTAGACTCCACCACTTACCTGGTTTGGGGTTAGGGCCATGTCAGAGCTAAGGGGGTAGAGGGGGGCCAGACATCTCTCTGCACCTGTTCCAGGCTCCAGCCACTCAATATCCTGGTTAGTGCTTGGAAAACTTAAAAGCAAGGCACTACAGCCTCTCCATGCCCCTGAAATCAGCACCATAAATCTTAATTCTAAAATTTAATAATATTTGCTTTTGCATTTATGGCATCATTATTATAGAGCAGTCTGCCTGGGCTCAAGGTGGCTGTAGGAAATTATTTCATCTGATGGACTTACTCAGGCCACCCACCCGGCTGTGATCTGGCCTCCCCTAAGGAAGGAACAGCAAAAGCCACAGAAGGGGACAAGCTGGATAAAATGATTCAGCATGGCATGGGGGAGGTTCCCACTTAATAGTGGGGGACGGGGCCACTCTTTTTACAGATTGTAAATGCTTCCTGAAGGTTTCCATTGATCCAGTGTTTAGGGACCCACCTGCCTGGGTGGCAATAATTCTAATAGAAGAACCCAAAAGAGTCTACGGCCATACCACCCTGAACGTGCCCAATCTTGTCTGATCTCGGAAGCTAAGCAGGGTCGGGCCTGGTTAGTACCTGGATGGGAGAAGAACCCAAAATAAATGGAGGAGATGGGGTGGAAAAGTGAAATTGGCTATCCCTTCCCATCCACCTGTTCCTCCTCTAGGTCTGCCAAGTTCAAACATGAAACTCCCATCCATCCTTCCGAGTCCAAATCAGATTCTACCACACCTCTCTCTCCCTCTCTCTCCCTCTCTCTCTCTCTCTCTCTCTCTCACACACACACACACACACACACACACACACACACGTTCCCAGTGACAATGAATCTCTCTCTGCTCTAAGCTCCTGTCGAACAACTGCCCCTATACTTCAATCACAGCACATGTCAGAGTCGATCTGGATTGGGGAACTGACTCATTCAATCATTCACTCAACAAATATTTCCTGAGCACATACTATGTGCTATGTTCTAAAGATGTAATAGTGTCCAACACAGACAAGAACCCTGCTCTCATAGACACAGCAGTCTAGTTGCTTACATGTGAGTCTCTACACGCACCCGCTCCAATGAATTGTGGGTTTCTGAAAGTAGGGACCTATGTCTTTTTCATCTCTGATCTCCAGTGCTTACTTCAACCCCTGGCACACATTAGGAGCATAATACCTGCTTGCTGAAAGGATGACCAAATCAATGAATCAATCAATACTATGCACCAGACTGTTTCTCTCTAACTTAAAACCCTCAGGTACCTCCACGCCCATTGTCCACATCAGGGCTAGCAAACTATAGCTCATGGGCCAAATCTGGCCCACCACCTGTTTTTGTAAATAAAGCTTTATTGGAACACAACCACATTCATTTCTCTTAATATATAGTAAGTGAGTGCTTTCATACTACAATAGCAGCAATGAGTAATTGAGACAGACGTGGTATGACCCATAAAGCCAAAAATACTTAGTATCTGGTCCTTTATAAAAAAGATTTGCTGACCCTGGTATATAAGACAAAGCTCAAACTTTTTAGACTGGCCTTAGGACCCTGTCCAGCACACGTCTCTCCACTCCTTCAGTGTTCTGGCCACATAAAACTGCCCACCGTCCCTTGATAGTCCCAACCAGTGATGGCCTCATGGACTCTCCACCTGCCCAGCCTCTAGGGCCTCGGGACTCTCCACCTGCTCTTTGCTATCTTCAAAATAGTCTTATCTCCAAGCCTGTCCACCTGGCTCACTCCAAGACCTCACAGAGGCTCTGCTCAAGCATGTTCAAGAGGGTTGTCTTCCTCTTCTTCCTCCCCTCTCCCACCCCAGTTTGGGGGTTCCCCCAGGCTCCCAACACATCCATATTTCTACTATGGATGTTATCACTCTGTGCTGGAATTCTGTCTCTTCTAGCTTTCCTCCCGAACTAGTTCAAGTTTCTCGCAGGCAAGGACTTGTCAAGGATGCGGTTTTTCTGGTGATGTCTTCTTTATTGCTGTCTTCCAGCAACTAACCCAGGACCTACACAAGCAAAGTTCTCAGTGAATGAATTGAACAGAACCGGGTGGTCCCCCATCGCTTCTATCTTCCCATGCACTCCCCTTCCCGAATGCCCAGTCTCCTGCTAAGAGAGAACAAAGCATAGAGTTCAAAGAGAAAATTCCAGTTACATAAACTGGGGACCACCTGGGTCTGGTACCTGGGAGTGTACCTGGTACCTGGTGCATGGGAGTGAGGAGCGGTGGGGAGCCCACGTGTGGTTGTAACACAGCAGAGCACAGGAATGAGCAAGGGCGGAAAGCTTGAAATCATGCTCCAACCGGCTCCCTTTCTGGGACCAGCTTGGGGTGCTTTCAATGGCAGCTCAGAGCCAGAGGTGACTCCAGGGCCTGGCTAAAGGCCGGGAGGGTGCACTGGTTGGCCCAGAGGGGCCACTGAGGTTGCTTAAGTGCTTTCTGCCTCCAACGTGGCTTTGCCTGGGAAGCAAGGCTGTGGGGTGTGGCAGCAAGAGTGGGAGGGAGCCCAGTGGGCCTGGATGTGGACGCTGAGGAGGGAAAGGCAGATGGGGAGGAAAAGACCAACAACTTCCAGTAGCCCAGCTCAGCATGTGGTCCCCTGTTACCATGGCATCACAGTATCAGCTACCTCTGACATGTGTAGCGCAATCTCATCGCTCACCAGCCAGCCGCTTCCTCCACCCACCCCTGCCGCCCTCCCACCCCTGCCTCTGCTCACACACAATCCTGACCTTCATGGCTTCCAAAAGCAAGAGCAAGATTAACCCCAGGCAAATAGGGAGGGAATAACTTTGGAGGGCTGCAAACAATGGAGGCTACCTGGTACCAACCTGGAGTCACCCGAGATTGGCATGAGGACAATGACACTCCATATTAAATCTCCCAGGAAGTGCTTGTCTGATACACTGTCTGGTGCTGATTCCCCTTGGCTTCCCTCCTTCCTGCAGTTCAAGTTTTGCTCCTGCCCAAGGAGTTGGGGGGCTTTCCATCTGGATTGCGACTTCTGTTTCAGACCCAAATAGACTTTGGCTGAGAACAGCTCCATGCACGTGGAATGGAGGCTTCTGCTCCAGTAATGGGGCTGTCCCTGGGGAACAGTGGCCCTTCGTTGGGGGGAGGGGGCCTGGAATAAACGGGAATGAGAGAGGTGTCCTGGCTCACAGGGAAATCTCTTAGGAGATTTTCTAACATGTTAATGACTATTGGCAGGATGGGAGCAAGGCTGTTCATGTTTCTCAGTGAACCAGGGTGGACCAGTTTATATGTCATTCAGAATAAAGCCTTTTAAAAACCTCCTTTGACTGCAAACATTTCAGAGCCCTCACACAGCTCTAGCCTCTCCCCTGCCTCCTTTCCCAGGACCAAGCCACACCCCACCCATGATGAAGGGTGCCTCAGGTAAGCATGACCTTCACCCGAAGGCATCCTTTCAGGGTTCTTGTTCTTTGGGAGACTTCTCAGCCCATTATGGTGTCACTGCAAGCTCTGAAGGGTTTCCAGGTGATTGAACAATCATTCAACTTTGTGACATAGAAGAGATGGCTTTGATGGCCCCTCGGGGTCCAACCCCAATAGATCAGGTGATCTGTGAATAATGTGGTTACTGCATATGCCCTAGGGCAGTGTTCCTCAGTGGATGGTCCCCGGGTCAGCTGCCACAGGACCTCCTGGGGTTCTTATTGGAAATGCTTGAACTGCCCTCAAAACCTACAGAAATAAGGATCAGAGATGGTGTCGACCATCTGCACTTTGACGGGTTCCCAGGTGAGTCTGAGAAGCTCGGAAAATAACACCCAAAGATAAATAGGAATACAGGGATGGGAATTCCCTCCAAAGCCAGAACTGCCCTCATTACCCACCGTTTCTAACAGGGGTGTGGAGTCTTCTCTCCCCCGTTGATTCTCTAGCGCCCTTGAGGGAGCCACCATGAGCCCCTGCCTGCAGGAAAGGCAGTACCTTCTCACAGGTCTCCCTGCTTTGTCCCTCACCCCTGCAGTCTCCTCTCCACAGAGAGAGTAAAATTAGTGACATCACATCCCTTCCCTGCTGTCTACCCTCCAAGGCTTCCCAGCACAATTGGAATCAAATCCCACATCCCTACATAGGACATGACCTGCCTCTACCTGCTAACCAACAAAAGGTTCCCTCGCTGCTCCCTCTGTGCTCCAGGCACAATGGCCCCTGCTGTTTCTTAAACACACAGGCCACGTACTGACCTCAAGCTCTAAACATCTACAGGCGCCTCTGCCTGGAAAAGTCTTCCCTCTAATATCCACGTAGCTCACCCCCTGGTTTCCTTTAGGCCAGATGTCATCTCCTGCACAAGGTTTTCTCTGTCCACCCATCTAGAGTATCACCCCATCACCTTCTATCCCTCTTCCTTCCTCAGTATTTCCACCTGGTGCCCCATATGACGTTACATACTGATCCATTTGTCATTTATTGTCTCTCTTCTCCACTGGAATAGAATCTTTGCAAGGACAGAGTGCCAGTCAGGATAAGCTAGGTTCTGCTGTGTTAACAAACAACTCCCGAGGCTCAGTGCCTCAGAAGCACAAGGCTTAATTTCTCACCCTTGTCCAACACGTGTCAGCCGTGGATTCCATTGCTGTGTCACCACTGTCCTCCCTCTAGGAGCTAGGCCAAAGGAGAAGCACTATCTGGAATATTATAGGTGCTTGCCAAATGGACCAGAGAATGCAGCACAACATGAAGTAGCTGGTGCACATAATTCCATTCAGATGTCATTGACCAAATCTGAATTCCGTGGGATGGGGAAGTATAATCCTTCTCCAGAAAGAGAAGCAAAGGGACGCCTGGGTGGCTTGGTCAGTTAAATGTCGACTCTTGATTTCAGCTCAGGCCACAATCTCACAGTTCATCAATTCCAGCCCCACATTGGACTCTGTGCTGATGGCAAGGAGTGAGCTTGGGATTTTCTGTCTCTCCTCTTGAGAAGGAAAGAAAGAAAGAAAGAAAGAAAGAAAGAAAGAAAGAGAAAGAAAGAAGAAAGAAAGAAAGAAAAAGGAAAAGAAAGGAAAGGAAGGAGAAGGAAGGAAGGAAGGAAGGAAGGAGAAGGAAGAAAGGAAGGAAGGAAGGAAGGAAGGAAGGAGAAGGAAGGAAGGAAGGAAGGAAGGAAAAGAAAGGAAAAGGAAGGAAGAAAGGAAGGAAAAGGAAGGAAGGAAAAGAAAGGAGAAGGAAGGAAGGAAAAGGAAGGAAGGAAAAGAAAGGAAAAGGAAGGAAGGAAGGAAGGAAGGAAGGAAAGGAAAGGAAAGGAAAAGGAAGGAAGGAAGGAAGGAAGGAAGGAAGGAAGGAAGTTTGGTGAGTTTGGTGAACAGTAACCAGTCGGCCAGAGTCAGGAACTTGGTTTCGTTGGTGTCTTTATCCCTCATGCCTAAAACAGTACCTAGCTTGATTAAGTACTTGGTTAATATTTGTTGAATGGAAAGAGGGGTGGATCCCAACGTTGGATGACAGCTTGACCTAAATCGAAGGCCGTGTGCGCCAAAGATGGGGCTGTCCCAACCGAGACAGGCTCACTGGTACCTGGCACATCCACAGATCCGGCCACAGGAGCTGGAGAGATGGTGGCAGAGTGGATAGCGGCCTTGGGTGTGGCTGAGCTGAGCCAGAGGCAGCACAGAGACCACTATTCCAGGTGTCCTTCCAATGAAGGAGTCCTCCTGTCCTCCCCACAGAATCCCTCAGGGAAGTGGGAATGGGGCCCCGGGCTCTGGCAGGGTGGACCCCAGGGTGCGTGTGGATCAGTAGTGCACCCTCGGGGACCCAGGGCCTCCGAGCTCAGACACCCAAGCCAGGTTGGGTCTCTCCGGAGACCTGGCTCAGGAGGAAGCTGGTAGGCCAGAACATCAGAGCTTGGAAAACAGAAACGCAGCCACAAAAGGGCTTCTCTGGGAAGCAGATGATGATTCTGAAGCTCAGGGAGGGGCAGGACTTACCCCAGGTCCCACAGCTAGTAAATGCCAGCGCCAGGATTCGAACTCAGGATTTGCCTTTCTTGGCCCAGTGGGAACAGCAATGATGATGATAACAGTAACAACAGGTTACCCTTCCTGTACCCTTACCATGTGCCAGGCACTATCATAAGCACTTTCATGAATTTTCCCACATAACTTCCATAATAACCCTGTGACATAACTATTATGCATACCCATTTTCTAAATGAGGGAACTGAGGCCCAGCATGGTTAAGATATTGATCCCAAATCACATGGCTGGGATTTGAGCCCAGATCTCTCTGACTCCAGACTCCATGCTCTTATTGGTAATGTGCTAATATTACATGATAGCAGCGACTAGCCATGCCCCCTATAGATCCTGCGGGAGAAACCAAAAGAAGCCAAAAAAAATGAGGGTTGAAGACCCAGGCCTGGGGAGCGAAAATATGTGGAGCCAGGGAACAAGTTCTAGAAATTTAAACCAAAGGCCAGAGCAGGGCCAGTGACAGGGCCAAGGAACTGAGGGCTAGAAGGAGAGGGCTCCAAATGGATAACCAAATAGCAGCCATGGCATTTAGGTAGAGCTTTCTGTGGGCCAGGCGGTCCAGACTCTCACTGCGTACTAACTCATTTAATCCCCATGAAACTCTGTGAGGTGGGGATATCATTGTTCCACTGTAGTAATGAAGAAACTAAGACAGAGAGGTTAACCAACTTGCCCAAGGTCACACAGCAAGTCAGTGACAACCAGGATTTGAACTCAGGTCTGGCCCCACTCTTCACTGCTACACTGCAGGCATCAGAGATGTCGTGGGCGCAAAGCTACGTGCACACAGAGCCAGCTGGCCTCCAGGACTCTTGTCAAACATGTCCGGGGATAGCATTGTGCTGCGTCATTAGGTAGCCCAGTCCTTCAGAAGTGTGTTAGTGCTTAGAAGCTTCTGGCTTACCTCGGGCTGAGGCCCGCCTCTCCTTGTCAGTTCCTCTCATTGGTCCCGGCTCTGGCCTTCATGGCCCAGGGGTCAAGTCCATCCATGCGTGAGGATTGCCCTCCTCTCCATTTCCAGCACTCCCGGCTGACCTCGGCATGCCCCCAGACCCCTCATCGTTTCTTCCCCATCCTCTGGGGAAGCCAGCGTGCCTCCCAATGCAGCTGGCCCTGGTTCCCCAGATACCACTTTCAAGCACGCAGGACCTCAAAAGAGACACCCGGGCTGGTCGGCGTCTTCTAAATGCGCACCCTGATTTTTCACAGAACTACTGTCTGTTTTCCAGTAGGCTCAACCTATTTTCCCAGCTCCTCCAAAGGATACCCCTGGGCATTTGCTATCTCGCTCTTTCTCCAGGCTTCAGACAATGGAATGTTTGCACAGGTGCAAAGGAAGTGCTGTCCAGCTGCTGGCAGGTGTCCAGGCTCCGGACGTGGTGACAGCTCTGCCCCACAGCTCTGCCCAGGGCTCCCTGACCCTTCTCTTCAGAATCTTGGCCCTCAGATATCCCCAGGAGGGGTCTGGAACAGAGTGGTGACTGTCAGAGTGAGTTCTGCAGGATGGGGACAGTTGATGGGGGCTGCAGTGAGAAAGCGAGCACAGGGCCATGGTCAAGTAAGATTGAGAAGCCCTGGATAAGACAAAGCCACGCCGGTTTTTTCACTGTCAGATTCCTCAGGATTTTTGCATGTGCTCAAGCACATTAGAAATCTACTTAAGGGCATCATTTGATTCAATCAATATTTCTTGAGCTTCTACCGTGTGCCAAGCATTATTTAGACATGAGGAACACATCAGCCAATAAGATAAACCAAAAAAAAAAAGTCTTTGTTGGAGACAGACAATAAGTAAGAAACACAGGAGGGGTGCCTGGGTGGCTCAGCCATGATTTCAGGCTCAGGTCACGATCTCATGGCTTATGGGTTCAAGCCCCACATCAGGCTCTGCACTGACGTCACAGAGCCTGCCTGGGATTCTCTCTCTCTCTCTCTCTCTCTCTCTCTCTCTCTTTCTCTGCCCCTCCACTGCTTTTGCTCTCTTTCTCTTTCAAAATAAATAAATAATTTTAAAAAAACATTTAAAAAAAAGAAACGCAGGAAATAAGCAACAGATATAGGATGCTACAAGGTGCTATATGCTATGATACACTGTGGATCTGGGTTGTTGTTTTTTTTTTAAGCAAGATAAGAGGGATGGGGAGGAGCAGGTGGGAGGGCATGTTTGTAATTTTAAATAAGATGGTCAGAACAGATCTCACTGAGGAGGCAGCTTTGAACCAAAAACTATGAGCGATGTAATGAGTCGGCCAGGCAGATATCTGCAGGACCACACAGCCAAGGGATGTAACCTGGAATGTCGTAGAATAAAAGAGGAATAGACACGGGCATCTTCGGCACTGTTGGCATTTGGGGCCAGATCATTCTCTGTGTCGAGGTGGGGAGGCTGGGGGAGCTGAACCGTGCATGGTAGGCTGCTCAGCAACATCCTTGACCTCTACTCACCAGATGCCAGGAGCACCCCCTCACCCACCTGGGACAACCAAATATGTCTCCAGTCATTGCCAAATGTTGTCAAATCCCCCCTGGTTAGAAGGGAGGCACTGAGGGCTGAAATCGCTCCCTCTGCCTCATACACATCTCATCCCATGTGAACCTGTAAGCAGGCAGCTGGTCCTGAAGTTCTGTGTGCTTGACCTGAGCATACTCAGGCACCAAGCGTCTCCGTGCTGTCCTCCCTGGTCCCACTGCTGGGCCTGCTCCTCCCGACAGCGATCTGAACGCACGTGACTCGCCTACGCAGCAAACTTCTAGGTCCTTGGCCTCGCTGTTCTCAAGGCAAGATCCCGGAAGCTCCAGGGCTGTGGAGCACAGAAGCAGGTAAACTGGTGTATGGCCAGTGAGGACGGGGTTCTGCCACTTCCCAGCTGCGTGACCCTGCAAAATGGGGATGCTGATACCAACCTGCGTCGTCCGACCACCGCGAGGCTTAAATGAGAAAACATTCGTGAACGCACCCAGCAAAGGGGCCTGACGACAGAGCAGACCCGTCCATGCTGGTTTCCGTCTTAACACCTCGTGTTAATTTTCTGTGGCTCTGCGGTAACAAATGACCACAAACCTGGGTGGCTTAAAACAGCAGGGATTTATTCCGTCGCGGTGTTGAAAGCCACAAGTCTGAAATCAAGGCACTGGCAGGGCCACGCTTCCTCCGCAGGCTCTCGGGAGAATCCTTCCTTGCCTTCTCCAGTTTCTGGTGGTGCTTGGGCTCCGTGGCTGGGGGGGGCCACACCGCTCCAGTCTCTGCCCCCCGGCCCCGCATGGTCCTCTTTCCCATATATGCGTGTGGGTCTCAGTTTCCTCACCTCTTAGAAGGAGGCCAGTCCTCGGATTTAGGGCCTACCCAAAGTTCAGAAAAATTGCAACCTGAAATCCTTGACTAATTGCATCTGCAGATACCCTATCCCCAAATAAGACCGTATTCTGAGGTTTTGAGGGCACATGAATTTGGGGGGCACGCTATTCAACCTACTACATATCTCATGGTGGAGGAACGCAGGTCAGGGCCTTTGCTCTATACCTCTGTCCATTCCCTGCAGGTCTTTGGCTGACAAGGCGAGCCTCTGTTTCCCCTCCTGCAAACAAGACCTTCCTGGTGTCTGGGCCCAAGGTGTCCGGGTGATATTCCAGGGCTGACCTAGGCAGAAAGGAGTTTGGTCCCCTGACATTTCCTATCCTGGGTTAGCCCAGAGGGTCTCCGGGGACTGCGAGAGCACGGTGGGAGCCCACGTGGAAGAAGGCAAGGTGGGTGGAGGGGAAATGTGCCCGGTTTAACCCTTTCCTTGAGCGGGCATCAGCCCAAAGCCGAGGCCAGCCGACCGGGTCAAACCTGGGGCCACAGCTCCCCCTGGCGGTCAGCGCGAGCCCGCGCCGGGCTCCCCTGCGCTCACGCAGCCATGCGCGGCGAAGGTGGCTGTAAATGAATTTAGCATCAGCACAGTTATTTAAATTGTTTTAATTAATCACAGATTGAGCAGTAAATGAACCACTAAGTGGAGAGAGAGCGCAGAGTGAGCGAGAAAGAGGTGAGGGAAGGCAGCCCTCGGTGTTGGCTTAGAGAAGCACGAATACCTGGGGCGAGGGGCGCAGCTCTTGGAGCCACTCCCCTCCTCCCCTCTGGCCTCGATGCCCCTTCCAGGCCCCAGCCCCTAGCGAGACGCGAGAGGCGGGGTGGGGCGTTGTTCCCCTTGGGAAAGGATGGGTGCCTGGCTAGAGGGGCGAGCCAGCGGGAGTGAGGTATGCAGTGCCCAGCACTTTACCCCCATTATTGTGTCTGAAACACACAGGGTGTAACACCAGGCATCCTGCCCCAGCCTGCGAGGGGGGCCTGCCCGGTTGAGGAAGACAATGACTAAGAGCTCCCAGATCTAGGAGTCTTTTCTTTTGAGCAAGATGTTTCCATGACGCTCTGGGCCCAGCTTTCCCATCTGTAAAACTGGTTCAGCACCTTTCACTGAATTTAATACAGGATTCAGCACACTGCAGCCTGCAAGCCTGTTTTCCTACACGCCATGTGCTCAGTGTGTGTGTGTGTGTGTGTGTGTGTGTGACATATCAAAATAATGTCACAAGATCAAAATAATATTTCATGACATGTGAAAAGTATATGAAATCTAAATTCCATAAATAAAGTCCTATTGTAACTCTGACCCACGCCTTCATGTCCAGGATTGCCTGCGGCTGCTGAGAAAACACAGTAGCAGTTAAGTAGTTACAACAGAGACCGTATGGCCCCAGAGGCCTAGGATATTGACTATCTGACCATTTACATAAAAAGTTTGCCAACTCCTGGTTTAACACATCATCACTTGTAAGATGCACAATTCTGATGTGCCACGGACGGAAGATGCTATCAAATCAAACTGTACCACAATACTTTTCTAATACTTAGATTTTTTATGCTGTATTTATTAAGTTATTTTAGACTACTTACACATGGATTTTGCATCCACTTGTGATACGTTAAAAGGAACACGTGCACAAAAGAAGTTAGCTGAGGTTCTCCTCAACATCTTCACATCCAGAGACAATGCTTCCGAATCACTTTTTTTAACTGTTTTTATTTATTTTTGAGACACAGAGAGAGAGAGAGAGAGGGAGAGAGAGAGAGAGAGAACGAGTGGGGGAGGGGCAGAGAGGGAGACACAGAATCCGAAGCGGGCCCCAGGCTCCGAGCTGTCAGCACAGAGCCCGACGAGGGGCTCAAACTCAGGAGCCATGAGATCATGACCTCAGCCGAAGTCGGATCTTAACCAACTGAGCCACCCAGGCGGCCCCCGAGTCTCTTTTTGACTCAGAATCACCTTGTCCTAGTTTTGTGCACAATATTGTCTTCAGTGTCTCTGTGTGATGCAGCATTTCTTAAAAGAAGGCTTTGCTGCTGTTGTCTGGGGATTTTCTCCCCAGCTGCTGACACCTGACCTGGAAGGGAAGTCCAGTATACAGGCTGTGACAAGTATGTCGTGACTGCTGCCTGGCCAGTGGTGATTTTAAGAAACATCCCAATTTCAGAAAAGTTAGAATGTGCCGGGGAGGGGGGCGGCGCGGGGAGTGACATGAATTGTAAACTTTTTCGAAGTTGTAACCATTGTTCGAGTGGCTGGGATACGACAGGAGACAAAACAATTCCAAGGTCTGTCCTCGAGGAGCTTCAGTCTAGTGGGTTAAGAAGACAATAGACAAAAAATATATATATGGTTTGTATCAGTGGCGGGGCGAAGGGGGGGGGGGGTGATCTGAACTAAAATAGAATGAGAAGGAAGACAGGAAGGTGCAATGAGTGAGGTTATATCAGGGAAGGCATCCTGGAAGAGGTGACCATTGAGCAAAGACCTCATGGAACAAGGGGCTGAGCCCCTGAGAGACATGGAGAAGAACGTTCCAGGTGGAGGGACAGCAGGTGGGGGAAGGGAGGTGGAAGATGAGGTCAGAGAGGTGGTCTGGAGCCAGATGTAGCATAAAAGAATTCTGGATTTTATTTCAAATTTGACAGAAAGCAACTTGGGGTGGGGAGAGTGGCATGATCTGACATGTTTTTGTTTTTATTTTAGAGACAAAGAGAAGACACACAAGCAGGCAAACAGGGCAGACGGAGAGGAAGAGAGAGAATCCCAAACAAGCTTCACAATCAATGTGAAGTTCAACACGGGGCTCAATCACATGACCCTGGGATCATGACCTGAGCTGAAATCAACAGTCAGAAGCTCACTGGGTGTCCCTCCCATGAAGTTTTTGGTTGGCTCTGCCTTCTCTGGTGTGGACCGTAGAGCCCGGGCAACAGCAGAAGCAAGGAGACTGGTTTGGAATTGAGAGACAAAGGGTGGTTGTGGCAGAAATGGTAAGAAGTGGCCAGAATTTGAAACAATTTTGAAAGTAGAGCCGACATGATTGCTGATGACCAGGAAGTCGGTGTGAGACTGAGAGTGATACCAGGGATGGCCCCAAGGGTTTGGTCAGAGGGACTGGGGAGGCAGAGTCACCTTCTTCTAAGATGGGGATGCCTTCAGAGGGATGGACTGGGCGGGACTCGCTCAGTTGCACATGTCCATTAGATGGCCATGCAGAGACCCCAAGGAGGCAGGCAAGCGGACAGCTCTGGGTTCCAAAGGAAAGGCCCAGACTAGAGACAGCGACCAAGAGCCTGCATGGGGTCACGCGGAGAGTGTGTATCAGGGGAGAGGGGGCTCCTCCAAGGGCCGAGCCCTGCATGAAGAGCTCAGAAAGATGAGAATTGACCAGCAACAGGACGGAACGAGCCACTGGTGAATAGGATGGCCATCGTCACTCACAGGTCCTGGCGCAAAATGAAAATGCAGGAACCCTTGCTCGAAATGATTAAAAGCAGCAAGATGGCAGGAGAAGGTGAATGAGGCACAGAGCCCTGGGAGCGTTAGTGGCTGTCACAGGCACATGAAGCCAGCCCTGCGGGGGAGCCCGGACACCACAGGAATGTCCCGGAAGCCAGGAGATAAAACGCATTCCAAGGAGAACAGAAGGGGGTCAAGTAAGTGAGGACAGAGGACCAACCGGTGGGGGGTGGCAAGGTGGAGGTAGCGGGTGGCTTTGATACAAGCAGCTCCAGGGGTGGGGTCACGACCAAGGCCTGACTGGGTGGGTGCAAGCAGAAAGAGAGAGAGGAATCAGGGTTGGCAGGTAGAGACAACTTTGGCAGAGCTTTGCTATAAAGACAAGCAGAAATGTGAAGCCGTCTCCAGAAGCCGCTGTGGAATGAAGGCAGGTATGTTTTTATTATGACTAGCACCTGCTTATAGGCTGATGGGATGACTCTGTAGAGTCTGTAGAGAAGAAGTTAAGGAGGCCGGAGAAGAAGGGGGAGGGTCCTTGAGCAGCTAGCGGGGTGCGAGGCCTTGACCTTCTGGGAGAGTTGGCCGGCCAGTGAGTGGGCGGGGCCGTGTGGAAACAGTCCTTATCACAACCACTGTCCCCGTGAAATGGTGCAAGGGCACCCCTGAGGTGGGGGGCGAACGGTACGAAACTGCCAACCAGGAGAATGTGCGGGAGGGAGCCCCGTTCTGTACCCCAAATTTCTTTGAACCCCTGTCTGCAGTAAAAAATATGTTTTGAAGCAAGACCCAGAATATACACATCCCACAAGACATCATCTAACAGTGCTACGTTCAGTGGGCACGGGCCCCTTCTATTCTATTTTATCCCCTTTCCTTCATGCTGGGTGGACCCGCTAAGCTGGTTTCTTGACCCACAAATGAATCTCGACCTGAAGCATAGAAACCACTGGCTGGGGAGGCACGGTTGGTTTGGACACACCCTTGGGGGCTTGCTTGAGTTAGTGGCCGTTGACGGAAAGGAATACCTGAGTCCAGGTGTGGAGTAGAAAGAAAGTTGGATTTCCCCAAGACCAGGGTTTTCTCGAGCAGTCACCACTCAGCAACAGGAGGGAAGGCAGAATGGGGCGGATGCTGGAGAGAGATCTTACTTTGGGTCATGGGATCTAAGGAGGGAGTTAGGGACAAGGGGTGAGAGGCAGTCAAAGGGTGCCAGTGACGGCAAAATGGAGGTCAGGGTGAGGTTAAGAATCATGAAGACAGGGAACCACAGGGAGTGACAGGGGAAACAGGAGGTGTTGGTTAAAGCATGGAATTGGGGGAGGGGCAGTTGCCAGTATTGGGGAAAACAGGGTCTGGGTGTAACTATGGGGGTGACTGGCTGAGGTAGGGGTGAGAACAAGTTCACTGGAAGGGAGAAATCTAAGGAACCAAGAGGCTGGGTAATTGGAGGGATCCTCTCTGCAGACTAAGTCCCCCCAGGTGAGGCCCCCAGGAAGTCCGTGTTGGAGACATAGCAGGTAGCCAGGGGCTAAAATAAAAGCTTCAGTCCCTGAGACACAAACTCAGGGACTCAGGATGGCTTCAAGGAAGAAGCGGTGGCAGGAGGCTTTAAACTCATAATCTGTGACTCACCCTGGACAAGAAGGATGGGCACAGAGTCCCCGAGGTGCACAGAGTGTGGGAGAGGGGGAAAGCCTACTTGAAAAGCTGCCAGGGACCCTGGGCACTCAGGGGAGGTCCAGGTGTCCCCCAGAGCAGGGGGACTCTGGGAATGCACAGGAGGGAGGCTGAGGTCCCAGGGAATCTTGCTGACAACAGTGCTGAGTCCTAGTGGGCACAGCCAAGGGGTGTGGGCTGCGGGGTCTTTGGGGCGTGGGGAGGTAGGACTGTCTGCCCTGGAAGGGAGGAATGTTTGATCACTGACATTGTTTAGTCTTTATAGGTGCATGGTGATAATAAGAAGCAGGATGACTTTTATTGGGTTTTTTCTTATTTTTGAATTCTCTTCAGCCTCTCTTGCCTGAACCAGGCTAACAGCTGCCTCTGGCTCCCTTGGTTGTGACCCTGGTTTGGGCAGTTCGGAGATGTGTGAGATTGAGGCAGATCAGGGGTGCGGAAAGCAGTAGGGATGAGATTGTGCAGGGGTGGGGGTGGGGGGTGGAGTTGTTAGGCCCCTGTGAAGCAGCCCCTGCCACCGGGCTTACACACACCAGGCTCCCTGGACCCTCAAAACCACCCTACAAGCTGGGCTGTGTAAATTAGCTCCATATTGCACAAGAGGAAACTGAGGCGCGGAGTAAGTGACACGCCTGAGCGTCCACAGCTTCCAAGTGGGAGAGGCTCCTGTGTGGCCCTGCCTCCCACTAGGCTCCATTGTGATAATCAGGGGTCCTGGCTTCTTTGGGGGGCTGCTGTACCCTGACCCCCTCCTTAATCACTCCAATGGCTATGTCCTTAAGCAGAGAGCCAGTTGGGGGGACCATCACTTGCATCCAAAAATGTCCCAGTTGAATTTCAAGGAGGGTCTGCTGAGCACAGGGTCCGGGGCAGAACAACCCAGAATGTGAAGAAAGGCAAGACTTAGAGGGCCGAGCATCACAGAGGTCTGGCCGCCAGGCTGTAACCCCCAGGGAGACTTTCGTAATCCCTGAATGAATGGGGGCCCCATAAAGTAGGGCAGGCCCCGTAGGAGAGAAGTGGACATAGAGCCAGGACTCGGGATATACCATAAGGCCATTTCCTTCCAGGCCACGTGACGGAAGAGGTAGGCACACCCGCCCGAGAGCCGCACTGCCCGTACTGGAGCCTGATCACCCCGTACTAGCGGTGTCCTCACTTTGTGTCAGTTCCCTTCTCTGCCACACGGGGTTGGTAAAGCACCTGACTCAAGGGTTGCCCCATAGACACGTGATCATTCTTGCCAGGTGCTTAGCATGCCTGATGTTGAATAAGTGGCAGCTGTGAATATTTTTCAGCCTCCTCTGTTCCCCCAGGCTTGGCCTGGCAGCCACACCCTCTTACACTCCATTCCCCTCCTTTCCTGCCTGTCCAACTTGTGCTCATCCTTGAAGTGGTGAGCTAAGGCATCATCTCCTCCAGGAAGCCCTCCCTGCTTTCCTCCCACTCCAGATCTCGGTACCTGTCTTCTCTAGGCCTCTCCCTTTCAAGCTTTTGTAATCTGCCTCTTCAGCACTTACGGTAGCATGGGACACATTGTAGGTGCTCAGTAATTGTTGAATGAATGAGGGGAGTGAACAAACAAGCTGAGGAAGTAGGGACTGGGTTTCAGAAACATGGCAGAGGTACGTTTATCAAAATTGGAGCCCAAGAGAGTGGTGAGAAGGGCTCGTGCTGAATGTTCTGGTGCCTTCTCCTGCCCACATTCAGGTCTTACTGGTCCCACACCCATTTTTAATTCATGCAGCAAATTGTTTTTCTTTTTTTCTTTCAAGTTTATTTATCTACTTGAGAAAGAGCACAAGTGACTGGGGAGGGGGGGGTGCAGAGAGAGAGAAAGAACTCCAAGCAGGCCCCACACTGTCAGCTCAGAGAGTGACGCTGAGCTCGATCTCACAAACCACGAGACCATGACCTGAGCCGAAATCAAGAGTCGACAACTTGGGGCGCCTGGGTGGCTCAGTCGGTTGAGCGTCCGACTTCAGCTCAGGTCACGATCTTGCGGTCCATGAGTTCGAGCCCCGCATCGGGCTCTGGGCTGGTGGCTCAGAGCCTGGAGCCTGCTTCCAATTCTGTGTCTCCCTCTCTCTCTGCCCCTCCCCTGTTCATGGTCTGTCTCTCTCTGTCTCAAAAATAAATAAACATTAAAAAAATTAAATAAAAAAAAGAGTCGACAACTTGACTAACTGAGCCTCCCAGGTGCCCCTCATTCATGCAGCCAATTTGACTGAGCTCCTATCATATCTCATACCCTGTTCTTGACTAAAGATACAGAAGTAAACAAGAGAGTCATAATTCCTCATGTCCTTGTGCCTGTTATGTTCTGGCAGCACAAACACACAAGGAAATACATAAAATACAAGATAATTTCAGATCAAGGTAAGTATTCAGAAGAAAACGAAAGCATGCAGACAGGGTCTGGGGCAGGGAATTCCTTTAAATGGGGTGTTCAGGAGACACATTTGAGCAGAGACAGGAATGAGTGATGAGAGGGAGGAAGCCAGGCCAAGACTTTCCACGCAGAGGGAGCAGACAGCAAGTGCAAGGGTCCTGAGGCAGGGCCAGGGTTGTGTTTGGTGTATTGGAGAACTGAAAGAAACAGGAAGTTGTGCTCAGGAGACAAGGGGACAGGATGGTGGGGAAGCCAGTCGAGAAGGAACGCATCGGCCAAGGTAATCCAAGTGCAATGAGAGGGCTTTAGAGGTTGCAGACAGGTTTTAGGCATGATCTGACTCTTGCTTTTAAAAGGAGTCTTCTGGCTGCTGAGTTGAACAAATGACCATGGGGTGATGCAGGGAGAAGCAGGGAGGCTTGGGTGTCCAGGTAAGAAGCAATGGAGGCATGAGCAGAAGTGTGGAGGTGGAGGGAGTGTGGCTTGGGATGGATTTGGGTAGTGGAGACCGCAGGACTCTGTGAGCGTCCAGGATAATCAAGAGCTCCCGGCTGTGAGGACTCTAGTCCGAGAAGTGGCTATTTCCTTCCCAGTTTTGTCTTCTGTTGATTCTGCCTGAGCTGCCCACCTGAGCCCTGCTCCGGGTGTGTCTGCCGTTCATTCCACAGCCGACCGGCAGTCGTGGGGGGATGAGTGCAGCCTGCTAGGATTTTTCTCCCCACCCCGCCTTCCGCAGCAAACACCTGCACGCAGGGTTATTCGTGAGCCCCATTCTCCTCTTCCCTGAGAATTCCCAGAATTCCCACAGCTTCTGCCTCTGTCTGAAGGCACTTCCCGTTAAGGTAAAGAAACAAAATACCAATAGCCAACCATATAGCTCTGCCTGGTGTTTTGTTGTTTGCGAGGGGACTTTCGGTACTTAGCCTCCTTGGAGTCTCAGGAGCCATGACAATGGCTGATATGTATTGAATCCTCACAAGACACCAGTACCAAGCTGAGTGTTTCACTTACTGGTATGGGTTGAATTGTGTCCTCTCCCAAAAAGATATTGAAGTCCTAACCCCCAAGACTGGTGACTATGGCCTTACTTGGAAATAGGGTCTTCGAAGATATCGTCAAGATGAGGTCATTAAGGCAGGTCCTAATCCTCGATGACTGGTGACCTTCTAAGAGAAGAGACAGAGACAAAGGAGGAGAGGAAAAAGCCATATGCCAAGGAGGCAGAGATTACAGTGATGTGTCTGCAAGTCAAGGAACGCCAAGATGTTACATGCCCTGGGGACAAGGTCACACAATGACCCGAAGGCGGAGCCAGGGATGGGTTCCTCCCAGCCACTTTGGATTCCTGAGTCCCTCAGCTATACAAGCTCACATCGTTCACATGTTTTGAGATAAATGCCTCACTTTTGAGCAGCGATCACACTTTTGAAAGAGTCTTTGACTCTCTTCTGGGTTCAGCGCTCCCACAGTCTGCGAAGACCCTCATTTCACAGATGATAAAACTGAGTCCCGGGGAGGTGAAGTGCATTACCTGGCCCGGTGACTCCAGACTGTGTGAAAGAATGTCTTTCTGGCTCCCTGCGGGGGCTTGGAAGGCTCATTTTCAGGGTGACAGTATTCCAGAATGCTGAAAAATACAAAACTTGAGCCATTTACATTTTGAGACATACCCCGAGAATTATATGCTGAACAAGAAATTCCAAATGAACAAGGGGACCTGCTATAGTAAAGCATTCTGACCACATCCCTCTCTTGTATAAAGCAATTTCCAGGGATCCTGTTGTCCTTAAAATCCCCGCTCCCTGGGTTCCTGATGAGACAGAGCACTTTCTCCTGAGGTCAATAATCATTTCTGCTTTCCCTCCAGAGTCTGTCGGAATCCCAAGACCATTTCCAGAAGTCCCAGTGGGGTCATGTCAGAATAGGGTGGACAGACAGATGGGAGGGGCTGAGAAGGAAACAGGAGAAAGTCATCCAGGGGGGTCGAGGAAAGAGGAAGGGGGAGGAGGAGGGAAGTCCCAAATCCAATACCAGCCTCTGAAGTCCAACCACTTGCCTTCCTGAAGGGTGAACTCCCTCTGTCTGCGCTGGGCCCCGCGACGTCCCGTGACTGGACAGGTTGTGTCCAGCTGAGAGGGCCGGGTAAACCCAGCTCTGTGGCTTACCAGGGTCTGCCCCCTCCTGCATCTGCCCCGAAGAGCGCCTCTTCCTGATGGGCCACAGGCCCTGCCTGGGCGGGAGCCGCTCACCACAGAGGAGAGAGGGCGCAGGAGACCCATCTTTCACTTCTTTAGCTGGAGACCCTGCTCAGAGGACCTGGGGATGCTGTTGACCTCCATAACCATCTAGAGAAACTAAGGGAGGGGGAAGAGGTCTCCCAGCCTATGCAGAGTGACTATGACACATGGGCGGCCCCATCTCCAGTGATTCGTGGATGTGCCAAAATTATCCTCCACTTCATGAGCCTCCGGGGGCCAGGCCAGGAGGTGGCCAGCCAGGGCTGAGCAATCCAGAGGCCTGCGTGGGCTTGGGCACGGACAGATGCTCCTCTGGTTTATTTCCCATTAGCTCTGTAATGTAATACACTGTGTGTAATTGGTACATGAATCAAGAGACACACTCCCTTTATGCTCCGCAGGGTTCTGTGGAAACCTCCCTGTGTCCCTCTGCCTCTCTCTCTGGCACTTCTCCAGCTGGACAACCTGACATTTCTGGGGTTGGCAGACGAGATACTTTGTTGCAGCCCCTAAATTGGGGAGTGACATATTTTCAGGCTTCAGTAAATGGCAGCAATCAGATCATCGTCAGATCATTGGAGGGGCCAGCCTCCCTTTTTATTCCTAGAAAATAAGTCTGTTTCCAAATACAAGGCATGGGAGAAGCCGGGCAGCAGCCGATGGGAACAGGTGCTGGAAAGCTGGCCCCACTGTGTTTATCCAGGGCTGTTTCACTGCCTGCAACACCACCACCCTGGCCGTCTCCCAGCCCCAATCTGCCAGTGGTCCCCAAGGTCTCCCTCCGCTAATGTTTCTGTTCTAGCAAGGCGGCAGTGCAATGGGAAAATCTGGGTTTGGGAGACTCACAAACCCCCCAATTTAAATCTAGTTCTGAGTACCTAATCCAGGTGACTTCACCTCTTCATGCCTCACTTTCTTCCTCTGTAAAGTGGGCCTGTCATACCTATCTCCCTGGCTTGTGGTCAAGACTGATGAAATCTTGGGGCGCCTGGGTGGCTCAGTCAGTTAAGCGTCTGACTTCAACTCAGGTCATGATCTCGCGGCTCGTGGGTTCTGTGTTGACAGCTCAGAGCCTGGAACCTGCTTCAGATTCTGAGTCTCCCTCTCTCTCTCTGCTCCTCCCCAGCTCATGCTCTGTCTCTCTTTGTCTCTCAAAAATAAACATTAAAAAAAAAAAAGACTAATGAAATCTCCCAAGAGGTTGAGCATAGAGTTGGTGTCCAACAAATGTCAGATCCACGACCCACCATAGCTACATCTCCCGCCTCCAGCCCTGGCCCCGCCCCCTCAGAAGGTCACAACTGGCTTTTCATTGTTAAAGAATGAATCCAGGAAATGGCCTGGGGGAGACCTGGGCTCTTCACTGTTAAACACAAGCTGTGAATTCAGTTATCCCTAGAGCATTTCCACAGGTGGCTCCTTCCATGGCTAAATGCAAAAATCATCAATGAACTGGCCACTTATATTCTTTAACGTTTATTTATGAGCAGTTAAAGAAACAGGTTCTACAGCTTGAGTCCCCACTGCTCCATTGACTCGTCTCACAACGCTTGAGCAGTTACTTTACTTCTCCATGCCTCAGTTTCCCCATAACACACAGAGAATCACGTGTCCCATCACGCAGAGTTGTGGCAAAAATAAATCCATTAATACAAACGAAGAGCCCAGCACATGGTAAGCGCTCGAAAAATGCTAGTTATTAGTACTGTGTGGAAGGGTTCGACCTGTTAATAATTAACAAAAAGGAAATCAATGGGGATAATGAATAAGTACCTCAAAAGAGAATAATTTAAATATCAAAGTACTGAGAGAGGCCCTTAGGAAAGCTTACGAAGCCCTCAAGCATTTTTACAAAAATGACCCTCTTTATAGCTGCCCCAGCGGAATCTAATAAGAAGCGAAGGTTGTCCTAAGGGACCGTTATATCATCTTGTCAGAAAAATTCCGCCACAAAGAGGAAATGGGGTGCATTCTTTGCTCATTCTAAAAATTAGTGCGCTATTTTAATTACAATAAAACAATGTTAAACACAAGATACAATTTACTTGCTTCCATTACATTTGGCTTCATGTTTCAGTGACAGGCTGGTCTCTCATCCAAGAGGATGACACATGGGGTTGACGTTGATCAGACATGGAGCAGAAGTCCAGACGGGTGGCTGAAAACCTGTGTGGCACAAATACCCGTGTGGCTGGAGAGAGGGGTCCAGGCCAGGGGAAAACTGGAAGCAGAGACCTTCCTTCTCTCTTTCGATCAATAAATATTGTGCCAAATACTGGTCTAGATGCTTAGGATACAGTCATGAACAAATAGACAAAAGTTCCCAGCATCTTTTCTCCAGCCACAGCCCACCCTCTGGCCTATCTTCCCCATCTCCACCACACCTCCTTCTCCCCATCTGCTCAGACACTGCTCTAGTGCCACCTCTTCCAGGAAGTCCTCCCTGATTGCCCCAGGGTGGGGGGGGGGGGGAGAGAATCTAACTTTCCACTTAAAACCACAGAGACAATTTCATCTTTTTTTTATATAAAAATAGACAAATAGGCAAAAAAAAAATCCCAGCCTTCATGGACTTGCAATCTAACTGGTGAGAGAGAGAAGGGGGAAGCTGGGAACCACAGACATGCTAAATAAGTAAATGATGTAACACGTAAGAAGGAGCTAAGTGTTCTAGAAAAAGAAAACGGGGGGGGGGGGGGCGGGGTGTGCCTGAGCAGAGGTAAGCAGGGAAGGCCTGGTTGAAAAAATGGTGTTTAAGAAGACCAGAAGGAATAAAAAAGTGAGCCATGAGACTGTATGGGGAGAAGCATTGCAGACAGAGGGAACAGCAATTCAGAGACGCCAGTATGTCTTGTGTGTTCAAAGGAACTGCCTGGAGGTCTGTGTAGCTGCAGAAAAGAGGCCACGGGGTCGGATTTCACAGAGGTTCTTAGGCTATTGGTTCTCCTCTGAATCCATGGGGGGGCCAGGTGCTTGAGCAGGGACACCTGCTACGACATCTGTATGGACTGGAGAGGGAAAAAGAAAAGCAGGGAACTTAATGCAGCTGTCCGAGGTGAAGCCACAGCTGGCTCCCCCTAGAGGGCAGCCGAGGTGGTAGTAGGAAGTAGCCGGTTTCCAGACATAGCTGAAAGGTCTAACCAGTAGGTTTTGCTGGTGGATTATATGAGGGCTGTGACAGGAAGGAGTGGGATAATTCCTGGGTTCTTGGTTTGGGCCAGTTTGGGCTCAGGCCTGGAGCCTAGGTGAGTTCCCCAAACTGAAGTGCCACCACCCAGCTGGGTCAAGGGTGCAGTGAGTGATGGGGGTCAGTGTCTACCATGATATGGCCACCCACCATGTGCAGCCTGGAAACACTGATAACCGCACACATTGAGTGGGGGCTTTCGGGGGGGGGGGCTGTGCTATGCTCGAACGGTTTCGTTAACGCTTGCAACAATCCTGTGACATAGGCATGATCAGTCCTGTTTAAGAGAGGAGGGACCCTCCCCACCCCGCCACCCAAAGCCTAGAGACGTCACTAGACAAAGCTCACCCAGCTGGTAAATGGCAGAATTCGGACATGTATGGATGTGGCCTGACTTATAGTCTGTGTCCTGAGCCGCTGTGTGGTGCAGCCCCTCCCCACCGCAGGCAGGTCATTTCTCCTCTCTGACGGCTGTCATATTAAAGAGAGGACCCCGAGGGGTCCAGCTGTAGCATTTTCTATGCTATGACATCAGGAGTCAAGGGACTCGGATGCTGGTGGTCATGGATTTTCTGCCAACTGACCCTGGGGACCTTGGGAACCTTGCTTCCCTCATAGGGCTCAGTTTCTCACCTGGACTAGATGGTCTCTCCAGGCCTTTTCTGCTCAAAATCCCTCTTTCTGTATGACTACAGCTTTTTCCAGAAAGTTCCAGAGGGGGCACCATGGATCCTTTCACAATGAGCAATGGATCACACCACCCCGTACACAGAAAACACTCAGGCCTGTCCCCTGCCGGTCGCCCTGCAGACCAGCTGGCTGTAGAAGTGACAGAGAGACAGAGGCTTGGTGGCACTCTCAAACTCGCCCCGCACCGTGCCTGCTGAGCCCCCACCTGCACTCCCTTCCTCTCTCCCGTTTTCCCTTAATCAGACGATCAGAAACCACTCCAAAGTCAGGGCTTCCTTCCAACCTCCATGAAGTCTGCAAATGCAAGCTACTGGGGCACCCTCCACGACGCACCTACGACAGTCACACGCCTCATCTCAGCCGGCCCTCTCAACAACTGGGGAGAGAGAGTCGTTTTATCCCCCCCCGGTGCTAGTGAGATGAGGCCACTGCACAGGCGGGTGTAGCAGAGGGTCCAAAGTCAGGGCTTTGGGAAGGAGCTGGGGAAGGCAACCCTGCAGCCAGGCCCAGAGCCCAGGGCCCTTGGCAATAGCGTTCCACCTCCCTCCACCCAATACCCAGCTCTGGGCAAACTCACCCGCATCTTTTCGCCAGCCACACCCCACCCTCTGGGTTACCTTCCCCAGCTCTACCACACCTCCTTCTCCCTATCCCCTCAGACACTGCTCAAGTGCCACCTCCTCCAGGAAGTCCTCCCTGATTGCCCCAGGGTGGGAGAGAGAGAGAGAGAGAGAGTCTAACTTTCCACTTGAAACCACAGAAACAATGTCACGTCTTCTTTTTTAAATAAAAATTGTATATATTTAGGGTGTACGACATGATTTGATATATGCGTGCACAGTGAAATGATCACTACAGTTAAGTGAATGAACGTGTCTCCTCACCCTGTGTGTGTGTGTGTGTGTGTGTGTGTTTATGTGTGTGTGTGTGGACCACCTGGCATGGCATCTACTCTCTTAAGTATTTCTGGGATTCGTGATGGTGTTACTACTGTAATCATCATACTGTACATCAGACCTCTAGAATTATCTACCACCATTTCCAGAAAGTTCCAGGGGGGAACCATGGACTCTTTCAGAATGTGTAATGGCTCACACTACCCTCTACACAGAAAACACTCCGCACCTGCCCTTTACCCCTTGACCAACATCTCCCTTCCCCCACCGGCCGGCCCTGGTAACCATCGCTCCACTCTCTGCTTCTGTGTTCTGTGCGTCTCCGGATCCCACGCACGAGTGTCTTCTTTCTATGTCTGCTGATAGACGCTTTCAGCTTTGATTTTTAGGATATGAGCCAGAGGCAAAGTGTGTTCTGTAACAACGTGGGCCTGAGTTCACATCCCACCCCTGCCGTCTCTTTGCTGGCAGCCTGGGTCAGGATACGGTCTGGGTGTCCTTTTCTTCTTGAGGCTTCCGGGGGACTTCAAGTAACTGATCAGTTTTAAGGATAGTGAGGGTTGTGGCAGCTACTGAGACTGGAGTACTTTCTACCAGCTGGGCACTGCCCCTACATGTTCCATCCTGGTGGCCGCCCTGGGACCGGAGTTCTACCAGGAAACCCGTTTGGCAGGAGAAGAGACTGAGGCATGGTGTCAGAGCAACATGCGCGAAGCTTCCTGCCTCCTCTCCTTTGCTGGGTGGCTCTGGACAAGTCACTGAACCACTCTGGTCTTGGACAAGTTATGTCCACACTGCTTGTGTGCCCTGGTTTCCTTCTGGAAAATCTGGTGTGTAGAAATACTCAGAAACAGATAGGGGAGTTTTTAATTCATTATCACCTTCCTCATCACTACTCATTACAAGTACAGCCTTGCCCAAAGAGATAAGAGGTGCTCAGTCAACGTTCAACAAAGGAGAGAGGAGGGGCACCTGGTGGGGGGGGTCTCAGGTAAGTGTCCAACTTCAGCTCAGGTCATAATCTCACAGTTCATGAGTCTGTGAACTGTGCTGTGCTGACAGCTCAGAGCCTGGAGCCTGCTTCGGATTCTGTGTCTCCCTCTCCCTCTGCCTCTTCCCCACTCATTCTCTCTCTCTCTCTCTCTCTCTCTCTCTCTCTCTCTCAAAAATAAATAAAACACTTTAAAAAAAACAAAGGAGGGAGGAAAGGTAGGCAAGAAGGAAGGAGTACGTGAATGAATGAATGAATGAATGAATCAGTATCACCCACCCAGAGAAAGCTCTGGAATGCAGAAGGGGACAAGAGGGTGTGAAGTGTATTTAAATGATCCACCTGAGAATAGATGGAGCCTGTGGATGCAGAAGAAACAGAAGACCCACATCACCGTAGCCACATAACCCTCCACCCCTCGGCTGACGTCTCCATTCAACCCCCAGAGCACGAGTCTTAGAGCCATTTGTGCCCTGATGGATGGTGATGCCGATGGAAATGTCAATTGATCATAATTGGTCCATAAATGGACCCCATAACACAAGCTATCGCTTTCAGACCCCAGGGAGGTGTTATTAATATTTCTAATTTATGGGCTCATTTGAGGAGTCATCAGGGATGACAAACCTAATAAATCGTGGGTTAAAAGGACTCCAGACACCAGTGCATGGGGCCTGCCGCACGATGGGTGGTAGCTGCTGAACTTTTGAGACAATCATAGCAACTGTCACCAGGGAGACGGGCTGCCAAAGGGAGTCTGGAGTTGGCGGCAGTGACAGCTGGAAGCAGATTATCAAGAAAGGACAGCATTTCCTAGCCCAGCCGGGGCGGGCGGGGGAAGGAATTGCTAACCATTGTGCACCTACTGTGTGCAGGCACTGTATTTGCACCGCCTCACTGAGCCATCCCAAAACATGCATATGTGGCTGCTGTCCTCATCCCCGTTTTACAGACAAGGAAGGCAAGGCTCAGAAGAAGTCACTCGCTCAGTTAACAATTAAGCTGGGACTCAGAGGCAGGCGGTACCCACTCAACGGTCCACACTCTTAATCGTTGCACTCTTCTGGCCACCGGGTCCAATGGCCCCATTCCACAGAGGAGGAGACTGAGCCCCAGGGATGCACCCACGTGCAAGCCCGTCAACAACAGACCTGGGATGAAGGAAAACTCTAGCATCTCAGTGTCTGTTCACTCATGCTCGGTGAAATGTTTCCCTGACTCTCCGGCACTTTCCCTCTGTTCTAATCTCGGCTCTTTCCGCCCCCTTCAATGCATGTGTCACCTGCCGTGCTAGCGTTTATTTGTCTGAATCCCAGCGTGCTCGCATTCATGAGCTGAGAGTTTGAACTGTTCAATTTTATAGCAACCTGATGAAGATGTGAACTTGGACTTGTAGGCCACGGGCTCTACCCATAGTTCAATGGCATGGTCTTCCCAGTGGTACCGGACTAACCAAAGTCCACTTACTAAAACTCTCCCCCAGCCACACTCCCCGATTCCACCGGTCAGAAGGAGGGGGTATCACCTACGTTTGCACCTGCACAGGCTTTCCCTGTCCCAGAAGCTGACCAGCCGCTCTCACGCGGACATATTCCTGATGGGTTACAGGCTTTGGGTCTCACCTTGACCCTGTGCATCTCTGCTTCAGCGTATTATGTGTTCATAATTAAGTCTGTCACCAAAAAGTCCATCTCACTTCCTTTCTCTGGGTTTTTAGGGGTGTAGCTCCCAACTATGAGCTATAGTGCAGGCTACTGGTTGTGTACCCCATATTCATGCATCCCTTCTTCTTACCAACAGAATCCTGATTTTACTCATGGTGGCAATGTTCCCAGGTTTTTAAAGACTGCATTTCCTAGTCCTGCTTGTAGCTAAGGTGTGGGGGTGTGGAGGAGCGGGCGTAGTGTTAATGAGATGAAAGAGAAAGTCATTGTATGAGGTTCCTTCCAGAAAAGCTCCTGAGGAGGGCTGACCCAGCTTGAAGACTGGTCCTTTTTCCCTTCTGCCTGGAATTTGAACCTGATGTCTGGAACCCCAGCAGCCGGATTGGACTGTGAGGCAACCTTGACAATGGAAGACCATACTAAGGTAGTGGACCCTGATGACAGTGAGTCTGCCAACACAGCACTGGCCTGACAACCCCAGAGCTCCATTAACACGCCAGAAAAAAATAAACTTGTATTTTTTTCAGACATGTATTTCTGGGACTCCTGGGACTTCTGTACTCCTGGGTGGCTCAGTCAGCCGAGTGTCTGACTTTTGATTGTGGCTCAGACCATGATCCCAGGGTCCTGGGATCGAGCCCCGCTTTGGCGTCGAGCTCCACACTGCGCATAGAGCCTGCTTGAGATCCTCTCTCCCTCTGCCCCTCCCCTCATACTTGTGCTAAATAAATAAAAAAATATTTTTTAAAAGACACGTATTTCTATATTCTGTGACACACGGCCAAACATGCTGCACACTGAAGCACTAACACACTCATTTGCATTCACTGGGCACCTGCTGTGTGCACTGTATCCACTGTGTAGTAGAAAAAGAGCGAGCCACAGCCCTCGCCTTCGACGGCCTTCCAGCTCAAGGGCTCCCACGAGTAAACCATGAGAGGAGAGCGGTGTCAAAGGAAAAACCCAGAGAGCTGTCCTTGGTACAAACACTTGATTGAGCGAGAAACAAACTGTGAGCAGGGACACTTCAAACCCAAAACTGGCCTGAAACTCAAAAGCATGACGTTACAGGGATGGCTTCCAAAGCGGAAGTGAGGAAGGGGTTCAACCCTTACAGTGATGGGTTATGACAGTGGGGTTTCCGGAAGGCAGGGGTGTGTTTAAAAGTAATGATCTTACACCATTTTAGAAGGATGACTGACATTTCTTTTAGGACCATCAGAGACGTTTACAAGAAATAACCCACGTTAATTTTGCTCGCGTTCGTGAAATGAGGGAGAGTCGGCCTGGCTAACGTGGCATCGACGTTTTTGTCCGCTTGAGGGCTTTTTAAGCCTGGTCTGCATTTTAGTCTAGCAGCGGGAGGTTTGGAGAGCTGAGGGACACAGCGTACAAAGGGCGGGGCACGCCGTAGCCCAGGAGGGCAGAGAAAGGCACCCAAATAGCGTGCTGCACGCCCAAGAACAAGGAGTCACTGGGGGAGGTTTGAGGCAGACGATGGAGAGTGTGTTTGCCAGGCTGAAAGGTTTGGATCCTCCCCCATCCACACCCAGGCATTCACTTACACGTGCACGGCACACACATGAACGCACGCACACATGCACACACGGACGCACACACAAATGCGCGCGCGCACACACACGCACACAGGAACACATGCGCGCGTGCACGGCACACACATGCACGCGCACGTGGACACGCATGAACGCACGCGTGTGTGCGCATGCACGCAGACGCAGACGCAGGCACGCACGCACGCACGTGCGCCCACAGACTGCAGGCGTCCTGAACCTCTGGCGGTGCGCCCTGCTACCCAGGCTCCCGCCTGCCCCCTGGCCGTTTGCTCGGACCGTCCCCTCCCTTTGGGAACGCCCCCACCCCCACGCCGGAAGCGGGACTGGAGGCGCCCCAACCTCTCGGGCTGGGCTGCCACCGTCTCTCACAACACGTCTCCTCACGATCTTCGCCAAGACTTCACACCTTCCCCTGGTTTTCGTGCTGCCGCCACGGGCAGTTTTTTCTTTGCCTCCGCTGAGGTCCCTCAGGGTTCAACACCTTGGGTTTGAAGTTCACCGATGTAGCAAAAACCCTGTGGCTACGTTTTATCCAGAATCTGCGCTTGTCGGAGCAGGAACGCGTTGCCTCCACAACCGTAACCTCTTCTTGTTCAGCTCAAGGGCCTAGTTCGCGGTCGGCTTGGAAAACGCCAGCGAGGCCGTCAGGAGACCAGGCGCCGGTCCTTCGCGATGCTTATCAGTCGTTTGAGGGGGACACACAGGTTGTGCCGCTCCTCAAAGCGGTGTCCATTCGCATCCCGGCCCCATCCTGGGAAGGGTTGGAAGAGACTTCTCTGAAGCCAGACAACCTGGCACGGACTTCCAAGGACGAAAGGGATCAAGAAGCCAGGGCAGGGGAGAGGAGGCCCGGCGCTCTCTAACATCCAAGAAGCCAAGTGGGTTTCTTCACCTCCGGCCCCGGAGCCGCAGAGAAGTCAGAAATACAACCACCTGCACGTGGTCAGGACGACACTGAGTGGAAACTGGGGAGAACACCACCTAGTTGCCGGGCGCCTGGGGGGCTCAGTCGGCTGAGCGTCCGACGTCGGCTCGGGTCACGATCTCGCGGTGTGTGGGCTCGAGCCCCGCGTCGGGCTCTGTGCTGACGGCTCGGAGCCTGGAGCCCGCTTCCGGTTCTGTGCCTCCCTCTCTCTCTGCCCCTCCCCCACCTGTGCTCTGTCTCTCAAAACCAAATGAATGTTTTAAAAAAAAAAAAAAGAGAGAAACGAAAACTACCCAGTTTCCTCAAGAGGAGTTGTTCGGGCTTGGTGGTCTGAGAAGAATTTCGCTGTGGGTTCTCCTAAGAAAACATCACGTGAGCCTCAGCAAGAGCCAATTCCTCAGGGGAGTTCTGGGGAAAACTGTCCATCTCTTTCGGGATGTGACGTTGACAGCAGACAGTTTGAAGTCACAGGCTGCATAAGAACCGGTCTGTGGCATAGACATTTGCTACCTGCTGAAGGAAGACCTAAGTGCGTTAATAATCCAGTGAACCAGCCTCTTCGTGAAGAGAAGCTAAACGAACCCCTGAGGGAACATCGGTGGGAATACTTGTGGAAAGTATGTGGGAATACCTGAGGGAGTACCTACAGGAACGCCTGTAAGAATACCTGTGGGGACACCTGTGGGAATACCTGTGAGGAGACCTGTGACAATGCCTATGGGAATATCTGTGAGCATACCTGTGGGAATACCTGTGAGGATACCTGTGGGAATATCTGTTTGAATATCTGTGAGCATACCTGTGGGAATACCTGTGAGGATACCTGTGAGAATACCTGTGGGAATACCTGTGAGGAGACCTGTGACAATGCCTATGGGAATATCTGTGAGCATACCTGTGAGGATACCTGTGGGAATATCTGTGGGAATACCTGTGGGGACACCTGTGGGAATATCTGAATATCTGTGAGCATACCTGTGAGGATACCTGTGAGGAGACCTGTGGGGATACCTGTGGGGATACCTGTGGGAATACCTGTGGGGATACCTGTGGGAATACCTGTGAGGAGACCTGTGAGAATACCTGTGGGAATACCTGTGAGGAGACCTGTGAGAATACCTATGAGGATACCTGTGGGAATACCTGTGGGGATACCTGTGGGAATACCTGTGAGGAGACCTGTGGGAATACCTGTGAGGAGACCTGTGAGGATACCTGTGGG